>NC_034599.1:1835922-1861576 GCF_900095145.1 Mus pahari | reverse complement strand
CCCCTCTCCAGTCCGCTCTTTCCCCGGCAGTCCCTTTTTTTCAGTAAAAGTATAGAATTTAAATAAAATCTCATTAAAATTGCAAAACATAAAACAAATAAAAGTGTGCCTTATCTAGGTATGGGTGGCCACTCTTTAGTTCAATTTTTCCCTATCTGGTCTATACTTGAAGAGTCCTCTAATCTCTTTTAGCTCACATAAGGCCATTCATCAGAAGCAGATATAGCACCATTATTTATTAGAAAGGTTGCATGTCAAGGCTCACCACAGACACACAGAAGCATAACTCTGCATATCACAATATCCAAATGACTTATACACACAATTGACCTTATTCTCACAGCATGTGAATGGAAGGAACAGTGATTTGTACAAATTTGTCACAAGTTTTCCTGTTCTCTAAAGTCTTGGTAGAAGCTTGTTATAGATGGCTGTTTAAAGGATGTTTGCCTAAATTGACATTCAGCCACTGGGAATGTTTTGTTTCTGTCACCTTTACTGTAGTTTCTCTGTTTTAGGGCGATCAGTAACCATTTGTTGGCTACATTAACATGAAGGCAGAAATTGCATTGTTAAGTAATTTCTAAAAATTAGATTAAAATAATAGGCTAAGAGTCTCCACAGTACATGACTAAGCCTAGGATTTTTCACTGGTAGAGTTTTGTGAAACTATAGGTTATACATCGAAATGCCACTAACATGTTTAAAAAGAAAATGAAATAGCATTCATTTTTAATAATGAAAATACCTGAATTTTGGATTTCTTAAAACCACCTGTCTACATTAATCATTTCTAAGCAAATCTAATTATGAAAAACCAAATACTTTAAATATTTCTATCACTGAAAATGTCCCAATAATTAGTCGTAGATTGTTTACTGAAAATATATTATCTCAGGCTAGCATGTTGTATAAAAACTGCTACAAATAGAATCAGGACATCTGAAGTCACTTACGTGGGGTAGAAGATTTGAAAGCAATGAAATCGGTCTCCACATGGGCTTTTGTTATACTATTATTCCATTTACAGCTCAACACACATTCCTCATCTGTATCAGCAGTGGCTATCCCTTTGCTTGTGGGTACCCAAATAGTTCCATTGTATCCTAGGAGAGACAGCACTTCTGAAACAAATGTAACACACACACACACACACACACACACACACACACATGTTCTTTTATAAAATATAAAAACTGCCACTGTATACCTTATTTGGTATATTGCATTATGATTTTATTGAAAATGCAAATACCTATATGCACATGTTACATGTGTTCAAAACAAATACAGATATGTGTGCCAGGTATCCATGTCCTTGTGCACATTCAGAGGCCAAAGGAAAAAATAGTTTTCTTCTATCTTTCTTCTTCTTCTTATTTTGACAGAATTTCTCAGTGAGCCTGGAGCTTACCTGCTAGCAAAGCATCAGCATTCTGCCTGTCTCTACCATCTATGGTCCTGAAGTTATCTGAAGACATGCTATGCCTGCCTTTTTACATAGGTTCTTGGGGTTTGTTCTTGCACAGTGAACACTCTTACTACTAACCCATCTCCCTGGCCTCAAAAATATATTATTGAAAGTCCCAATGAACAAGAACAATACAACACCCACCATATTGACAAATGACTGGGACATTTCTTATTATCTCAGGATATTCATTGTTTCTTTAAAATGTAGGACATAAGATAGTTTCTTTTGGCCTGGACATACCAATAGTAATAAAATGTCACCCCACCCCCATCTACTGGAGCATGCCAGACTCATAGAGGAAAGTTTAGAACCATGTGCTAGAACCCTGACTCTGACTCGCTGCCTCTGCAGGCCTGCATGATGAGAATCTTGGGTTTGTTTCTCAGACTCCGACAGTTAGAGTTGTTGAAAATTTTGAAGATAGTGTCATCATGAAGAACATCTGGCTTTTTGTTTCTGTGGTTCACCCCACAGATTCCTTCCAGGATGCCATGGGACATAAACACCAGAAATGTGCTGTCGGAGGACTGGTGCTCTGGACGGCCAGCAAACTGCATTAACTCTGTCTCCATTTCCTAAAAAGACTTGAGAGTCAAACCAAATGCACTCTCCAAATAAAGTTTGTATCTGAGTAACAAAGGAAGTTCACGAAAACTAAACAACTTCTAGGAGCCAAGTAATTTGGGCAAAGAAGTAAGATAAGTAATATTTTTACATCAGATCAGAAAATGGTATGAACATTAGTTTTGTTGTTGTTTTTTGTTTGTTTTTTAAACATAGTTTTCATTCCTATGGTTTTAATGAGAATCTTGGACTTTTAAAGACTCTAAGAGATGGAATATAATAGAAACTAACTTTATTAAAATTGGGTTTTGGAAAATTCACATAAGAAGAAGTGGTACATAGAGAAGTTTATGTTGAAAAAATTAGAATCGTGAAATTTTTTCACATCAAACAATATCAAGTTTTACATAGTTTAATCAAGTCTGCCCAGGTTGCTTTGAACAGAACTGAGTTCACAACCTTTGTATAACTTTCAATAATTAGGCATTTTGTTCTGATATTGTTAAAATCTTATGTGTTTATTCTCTGGATCCTGCAAATTTCAAGGCTCAGAGTTTATGTCTCTCTTATGATACAGTTAATGGAAACACGCAGACTAACACTTAAGAAATACCTACTGTTTTGTTGAAATAATGTTGCAAGGCATTCTGTGAATAATTGTTATGAAACTATACTTTGGAGATGGTCAAAACTCAGGAATACTGCTCTGGAGCAAATGTAATTTATTCTTGTTGCTACCCAAAGAGAGTTTGACAAAAAGGCAAAGATCTCTGGGAACATTACCTGAGCTGTAAGGTTTTCCTTTAACACCACAGAGTATCCAAGATTTTCAAGTAGTTCTTGCATGTTCAAAATGTCAGTATCAGCATTATCTCAATCAAAAAGGAAGTCAAACTTTTTGTTGCAGATGATGAGAGCCAGACATGTTCGTCCTTCCTTCTCCATCACTGGATATATCTGCAGTTAACAGACACAGGAGATTTAAGAAAGGGACCTCCTCATACATCTAAAATCAATACAGTGCAGATGAAAATAGTAATAGTGAACAACAGAATGTTGCTGATGGAGTTATGCTCTGCTGATGAAATGATAGAATGTGAGACTGAAAACATATGTCGGGGCCTGAATAGATAGTAATTTTGACCAGTGACATGGCTTATGTGGTGGGGTGGATTTGAGGACATACTTTGAGATAAGATTTAAAAATGGGAAAAATTTAGGATGAGCATCACTTGATTAGATGAAGGTCATTTTCCTTTGTCGGATCTGAAGGAATCTGTATGTGTAGCCTGAAAGGGCTAACTCCAGTCCCCTGCTTCCAAAGCTCATTACCTCTTTTGCCCTTTCTGTCTTTATCTTACAAAACTGATCACGTGGACAAAGCTTCAGTGTATCTTGGACTTCTGAGCTCTGGATTCCATGAGGAGCTGAAAGAGAAAACAGAACTGACACTGTCCCATAAGTCATACATGTCACAGCCACGAGTTCATCATTCTGGAGTGCTCACAGGTGCACCTCGGAAAACTAATGAAAGGTAAAAACGAATCCATACATAAACAACTGAAGCAAAAGTCTTGATTTTTTTTTCTGCTTTTTTTATCTGTTTATTGCTGACAGTTTTGTGTTATTCTAGTATTTGCAACATTGTCTAGTTTTTCAAGTTCAGCACATTAGAATCACACAAATATAGGAATCTAAATTTTGTAAGGAAGTTAAGCTTCATTTAGTAGACTTCAACAAGTAATTGATATTTTGACTTTTTTTTACCCTTGGATAGGCTTTCAGGCCATTCCTATGAGGGGAAGCCCACATCAGTTTAATGTTTGGCTCTATCCACAACGCTGTTGTCATTTTTGCTATTTTAAGATATGCAATGCTTGGAACACAATCCAGTGTTGGGTGTTGGCTAACTCTCATAAATGACTGGGCTGATCAGTGGGTCTATATTTGACCAAATTTTTAGGGAATGACAACTATAAATGAAAGCAGTTTTGAGAGAAACCCTTCCACCCATACACACATATGCATGTCCACATGCATACACACACCTATGTACACATTCATAAACACACACATACAAACACACATACACACATACAAACACACATACACACATGCACACATGTATGCACACATTCATACAAATGCACACATATGCACACTCATGCACACACATGCATGCACAGAAATGAGCACATATTCACATAAATGTTGACTACAGTAGACTCATTTTCCACTGAGAAGAAGGTTTAGGCATCATATCTCTGACTCTAAATGTAGCAGCTTTTCTTATTTCACATTTAATTTTCTACTTCCTTGTCAGGATATAACCTTACATATGAACTTGTAATATGGCAAGGTCATTCCTGTTTCAGGTGGACCCTGGCCTCTAGTTTTGCTTAACAGTTTTGTGCAAATTTCCTTTTCACCTTGGAGGTATATTCTAGAATATCTCCTCATTGGGATTGGCTAAACATTCGAGCATATACCTTTCCTTTGCTCCTTAATACTCAACCCATCCTTATACATGCAATTGCTTTCTCTAGCCTAACTCACTTTCTTTTATCTGTTAAATGAATTCACATTACTTCTTACATGTTTACTATATATCACCACTCACTAAGATATAGACTCAATTGTAGTGAGGGGGTCTTTCTGCTATATAAACCAAATATTGAGAACAGAAATTCAATATTCCATTTATTGTATGATGCAGACATAAAAACATAAAAAAAACCCCATAGGTTTTATTCCTTAGTTTGTCAGAACTTCTGAAAATATAACATTCCTAAAACACTATCACTATTGTTTCTAGATAAGTGTAATTCCTTAATAAGCCTCAGTAGTTCATAAGTTTCTTTGGTGACCACAAAGGATGTGACTCATACCATGTTAGGTATTTTTTATATAATCACATATAAAATTTAAACACAGCATACTCACAAGCTTAACTACATCTTGCTTGTGCTAGTAATTTCCAAACCTTAACTATTTTATAAATTACATCACTTAAAAACCTGGCCTATTACAGCACATGCCAGCGATAGTGGTTACCTTGACATATGGCCTTCTTGGCTGTGGCCCTAGTACCTGAACCTCAGAAAGCTTTGAAAATGTACTTTCTCTCAAATGGCATCAGTATAAACTCTGGGATAGACATTACCTGTCAGCATTAGATGTGATTCATGGGCCACTCCAGCATTAACCTCCATTTCATCATCCTCTACTTTTCTCCTGGATTCTGAAGAGAAGTTGAGAAGCAAGATTTGAAGGACTTTCTAGTGGTGGAGGGTAAAATCTCTCTAGAGTTTCTGAGACTCCATGAAGTAATTTTAGGGAACCTGTGACCCCACTCCCCAGTGATAAGCAAGACCCTTGAAGCAGGGGGTTTTGTGCAATTACCATCAGAGATAAAGACGATGTCTGCTTTAATAAGCTTGTCCCTCATCTTTGCTGTCTTTAATTTCATTTTCAGAGTCCAGAGTAGACAGAGAAAAGGAGAATCAGTATTCTGTTTCAAAGATATTTTCTTGTTTGTTTATGTTTTTTGAAAGTTCCATATGCTGATACACAGCATTGTGAGCATGCCTATCTACCACTATTCAGACCAAAACAGGAAAAGTAAGCTAAGGGTTCTGTTAACAGTTAAGAGCATTAAATAAAGAGTTCATGTTTTTCCTGTTTCTTAGGTATGATGTAAATTGAAAAACATCTTTTTCAATCTACACTAAACTTGTGACCCCATTCACATGATTTAGGACCTTACCTACCTTTGTTCCTTCCCATTGACTGTATTCTTTCTACCAGTGTATAACAGCCACTCTCTCACCCCTGGGAGCACCTCATCTCTTCGAAAGAAAGGACCTCAGGAGCCTGGGAGGGGCCACTCTGTCAAATCTCTACCTAGGGTAAGGTAGCTGGTTGGCCAGTCTCTGGTGCACTCCAAATGACAGCTTAACTGAACAATTGTGAATTTGGTCTTTTCCCCTTACAATCTTCAGGTTTAATACTATCTCTTTTAAACTCCTGCTTGTTTCCCCATTCCTCATCCCTCTAGTGTTATGTCCTCCTTTATTTTTTTTATATTGCGTTATTATTAGTGATCCCTGAATCCAAATTCTGTTGTCCATTTGCTCAGGGTTGTGTGGAAATCCCCTGGATATGAGCAATCACTGGCTATGTTTCCAGTGTCAACTGACTCTACCTCACTCAGAAGTTATACACTGCTGTCCCTTCTGAGAATGAGAATGTAGAATACTACAGTTCCCTGAGTCTTTCCAGGGACATAAAAATAGAGATCAAATGGTTACTGTGGCAGTCTGTTGCATAGTGATAATTACCTGATGGAGAAGAAGGTTTAAATATCTTCTGAGGTCTATCATCCTTATCATTAGAAAATTCTGAAACAATATTAACAGCAGATTTTGGGGGGCAATATAACAACATTTCTACATGAAAACCATCTCAAAGCACTAAGTAAACACCCATGTTGCTCTTTGAAACATGCCTGTTCCATCTGGTTGCCAAGCTTCAATTTTGTTTATAAGCATGCTAGCCTTTTCCAAATAAAAAACTGAAGGCACACATTCTATGAAACAAGAACTTTTCTGTGATTCTTATATAAATAAAGATGTAGACAAAGTCTGTACCCAGAGTTTCCTTGTAATAGCATTTATTTGTCTGAGAACAAAGATATACTTGACTGCATTAAAGTTGTTCTTTATACAACAAAAATAAAACAGGCAAAAATGCCAAGAATTTAAGATACACATTTCTTTATTACTTGCTGGGGTAGAATGATTGGACTGCAGACCAAGGACCACTTGCCACCTTGTACTAAATATTTAATGCAGTACATAAACACCAACTGTTCTTCAGTGATTGATGCTGTGCTATCAAAATAGAAAATCTGAGACATGAATGAGACAACTACATACAAAAATTTACAATACCTGCTGTTTTTAGAACTAAATTAATAATCCATTAAACATCATATTTAGGGATTTTTGTTTATTTTGTTTTGTTTTATTTTTTTTCCCGTAGTAATTAAAACAACGAGATTTTTATCTCAGGAATTGAGCTACATCTAAGAGAAGAGAGTGGCCTTCTCCAATCCCGCATTCAACATTATATATCTGAGAATGAATCTAAAATCTCCATGATATGACCAGAAGCTTAGATCACTATAAAAAAGAGGAGGGTCAGGATCAGGTGTGGGAGGAGACAGGGGAGAAGTTCAGAGGATCAGAAAATTGAATGTAGATGTGAAGCAGTGGGGGTTAAGTAGGCGTAGGCACTACAAAGTTCCAGATGCCAGGGAAACAAGAGGTTCCCAAGACCCAGTTGGGATAACATTAGCTGAAATACCCAACACAGGGGAGATAGAACCCATAGAGACCATATTCAATAGATAGGCACAGCCCCCAGTTGAGACATGTAGCCACCTGCCCTTCTAAAAAACTCTAACCCAGAATTGCTTCTGTTTAAAGAAAATATAGAGATTAAGAGTGGGCCAGAGAGTGAAGGAAAAGACATCCAAAGACTGTCCCACTTAGGGATCCATCCTATCTGCAAACAGTAAACCCAGACACTATTGCTGATGCCAAGAAGCACTTGCTGACAGGAGCCTAGCATAATGGTCCCACGAAGGGCTCTGCCAGAGCCTGACCAATACAGATGAGGATGCTCTCAGCCAACCATCAGACTGAGTACAAGTACCCCAAAGGAAGAGATAGGGAAGTACTGAAGGAGCTGAAGGGGATTACAGCCCCATAGGAAGAAAAATAATATTAACTAACTGGACCTCCTAGAGCTTCCAGGGACTAAACCATCAACCGAAGATTACACATGGATGAACCCCATGGCTCTAGCTGCATATGTAGCAGAGGAGTGCCTTATTTGGCATCAATGGGAGGGAAGGCCCTTGGTCCTGTGGATGCTTGATGCCCTAGCATAGGGGGATGCTAGAGTAGTGAGATGGGTGTGGGTGAATAGGTGAGGAAGCACCCTTATAGAGGAGGCAGGGGATGACTATAGGATGAACCTAGGAAGAGGGGAACCTAGGAAGGGGGACAACATTTCAAATGTAAACAAATAAAATAACCAATAAACAATGAAATAAAAAATAAAGAAAAACAAAACAAAACCCCTGCTTTTTCTTAATCAAAATGACTTGATATTTTATGGGTATCTGCTATCTGTCATGTGTGATTTCTTACATGATCAATATGTTTCATGAATAAAGCAGCCAATAAGGCTTGCCTTCTTCCTTTTTTTTTTTTTTTTTGGTTTTGGTTTTTCGAGACAGGGTTTCTCTGTATAGCCCTGGCTATCCTGGAACTCACTTTGTAGACCAGGCTAGCCTTGAACTCAGAAATCCACCTGTCTCTGCCTCCTGAGTGCTGGGATTAAAAGCGTGCGCCACCACGCCCAGCTCGAGGCTTGCCTTCTTATGCCTGTGTTTTGGGTCAGAGAAACACAGTAATGTATTGAATATGTAAATTTCGTGGGGTAATCAATGGTGCAATTGTTAAGGGAAAAATAAAATATTCAGAAGTAGAAAAGTAGTTTGGGTGAATTTGGGCGTTTATCTGTTAAACAAATAGACAAGTAACAGTCTAAGGGATATGGGGAGGTTAGATTTCCTTAAGAACAGAAGTAAACACAGAAGTTTTGTAGGAAGTAGAAAAGAAGGAGCTGATGGCATTTTGGCCAGAACTACTCACGTAAACTCAGCTGGTCCTGGGAATTGGCAATGTGGCCAGCAAATATTTTTCGTGCCATGTCTGTTTTCTCAAAGAAGTTCTCAACCAGATTCTCAGCCTTGTTCAGGATAAAACTCGCACTTTCCCCTATTTTGAGTAACTCATCTCCATTTAAAACATTCTTCTCCACCAGGTCATCAAAAACCCCATCCAGCATGTCCTTGGCCAAATCTTTGATCTTGTAGAT
Organism: Mus pahari; assembly: GCF_900095145.1. Taxonomy (NCBI): domain Eukaryota; kingdom Metazoa; phylum Chordata; class Mammalia; order Rodentia; family Muridae; genus Mus; species Mus pahari. Next base: position 1,852,587 of record NC_034599.1, on the reverse strand, counting down.
TGGATCTCTTTCATATATTCTCCTGGCTGTAAAAATAATAGCATTTAGACATGCAAAGGTATTTAAATATCTGTTTCTACATTACCTGCTTTCAAATTCAAATACAGACAAGGATCACCCACATAGATAAATAAACAGGGTTCCCGATGAGGCTTTCTCAGAAATTACACTCCCTGCATAAGGATGGAACCCATGGGCTTTCCTTTTTATAAAAGTCTTCGTTCAATTTTGAGATAATAATATAATTAATCAGGTGACAGTTGGGTGACAACTTGTCTATGAACCTACAGGAGCATTTATATTGTCTAACACATATCAAGTTTGTACAGGAGGAAACATAGATGGGGAGAAGGGAAACAACCCCATCAGGCAATTCAGCCATCTGCAGATCACTCATGACCCTTCCACTTTTGCTCATTTTTGTAAATATCTTAAAAGGATAGATTATTCAATACTCGCATAGTATAAAGTGAACACATTACAGCTATATTGTTCCACATTTTGTTTACACTGCAAGTGCTCCTAGAGAGCTCTGTGTAGAAATAGAGAAATCAAACTAGCTTGCTTGCTTGCTGCTGAAAGTAGTTCAGATACAGAGCAGAGAGATGGAGAAAATGCAAGGTTTTGTTGGATAGTAAAGTTTCTCATCCTCACTACAAAACACCCACAGAGCTGGGGGAAATCCTCTAGTCAGTGAGTCAAAGGCAATACTTAAAACACAGGAAAATGCTAAAAAGGAGGGCCTACAGATATTCATGTTCCTTTCTTTCCCACAGTTGTAAATGCTGAGTTTAAATGTCTTTGAGAATATCTGCACGCACTCTGCTTCAACATGTGCTACCGTAGCCTCCATCCCAGCAACTTAGGAACAGCTCTGCTCTGATGAAGCCCTTCCACTTTGTTATCTCTTCTCTCAGAAATCCATATGTAACTCCCTCAACACAAACATAAATAAAGAAAAGACTCACCCGCCGTGGCTGTGCAGAATCCCTGGACATAAAAAGCATCAAAACCGAAAGCAATCTGAGATACAGTTTGCCTTTTCTTCCCAGAAACATACCAATGGTGCCGTGTCACTGAAAACTCCTGCTTGCCAAATTCTCCTGCCCTTTTCCCAGAAAGTCAACCAGGGCTCTGCTATTATAAGCAGAGTTTCTCTTGACTTTACAAAGTTTTTTAACTGAAAATGTATATTCATGCATAATTCATTCTCAATCTAGTCTATCGTTAGCACAATTTCGAAATGCCCTCTGAGTTGTTTTTCTTAGCACCTTTATGATCCTTTACATAGACAAGAGACCATGAAACAGTGACACTTGGTCAATCCAGAACGTGTCAGTTAGCAGAGCTTCAGCTAAAAGAGATGCTGACTGAGATGCCAAACCTTGATGCTGGTACTACCAATTCAATACCCAGGTAAGTCATCTTGTTTCTATTTCTCTGAGTCAGCAGGTTTATTTGTTAATTTTAGATATTATGAATCTGGAGACGCCAGTGTACATTGTGGTATGTTAAATGCACAGGACAGTCTTTTTCTCTAACTTTTGAAAATGTATGGATAAATAATGACCGTAAAAGTTAAATAAGGGAAATGTTTATAAACTGGGAAAGAATGCTGTTTTATACTTTACATTCATGGTTCAGGATGCTGCACAGTAGAGGCTTTCTTTGTGAATTGTTCACATTCCTCATACAATATTTAATACAGTTCTAATGCTGTTGACTTCATCTATTTGCCTTGTTGTAGTAGCCTTCTTTGCCTTACTGCCCTCAGGAGTTAATTGGAGTGAATAACACCTCACCTTCAAAGAACTTGGTACACTTTCAGGTCTGTCTTCATTAAGCCACAGAGACATTTCCAGCTTGGGAATCTGAACATCCATGTAGAAAACTTGTTGACAAAAAGAGGAAGAGAGTGTCCTCATGTCTTGGCAGAACAGGAAGCAGCATGCAGTCACTCAGTTGTAAATCTCCTTTTCTGGTTTTTAAGCTCAACAAGACCTCAGTACAAGAGGAAGCACATCTAGGCCCGCTTTCTGCTCCCCACCCTCCTGTAGTTTGTCCTCTTCAGAAACTGCCTCAGAATCATTCTTGCCTCACTGACAATACAAGACACCCTTAGTACCATCAAAAGGCTACCACAGTGCCAGTGTCAAACAAGTGTATTAGAAATCAATCAACTTGCCCCTTGAAATCACAGTAGTGAAAATATATAGTCTGATAAGTTGAGAAATATCCAGTGTGGTATGCTATAACCTTGAAATGTTTGTCTTATTATTTGTTTGGTTTGGTTTGGTTTAGTTTTTTGAGACAGGGTTTCTCTGTATAGCCCTGGCTGTCCTGGAACTCATTTTGTAGAACAGGCTGGCCTCGAACTCAGAAATCTGCCTGCTTCTGCCTCCCGAGTGCTGGGATTAAAGGCGTGTGCCACCACACCCGGCTGAAATGTTTGTTATATTAACACATTAAACAATTCAGTGAATGAACACAGTGTAGAAAAGTTTAGACTGAAAATTGGACCCACAAACTTGTCTCACTCCTGTACTCTATATAGAATTTCACTACATTATTTGTACTTTTTGAATGGTGGTAATAATTTCTTAAATTATTTTGCTTGACTGTTCTACACAGAAGGAAATGAAGCTATTTTCATCCCCTGTTGACCTCCCTTATCCTCTTTCTCTCTTGCTGGAGCACTGTTCAACAAGTCCCTATTGTTTCTTTGAGGGCCCCATTGTGATTTGTTAGTTTCTTTCCTGATCAGAGGTGGAAGGTTGTTTAATGCAGCATGAGAAGCTGAGCAGTGGTCATATGACTGAAGAAATTGACAACACCTCTAAAAAAACTCTCAGTTGCCAGTAATACTCCATGGAGGGACTCTCCTCTATGAGTGATGAAATGCTGATGGGATTAATAGTGGAGCTGTCATGCAAGATACCCAGAACCAGAGTGAGTTCATCATCATCCTGTAAGACAGCCAAAGCTACAGGGAGTTCATCATCCTGTAAGATAGCCAGAGCCACAGTGACTTCCTGAGAGAAAGCTAGAGCCACAGTGACTTCCTGAGATATAGTTCATAGCCACACCAAGTTCCTATAAGATAGAAACACAGTGAGTTCCTGTGAGATAGACACAGCCACAATGAGTTCATATATTATATCCAGAGCCACAGTGACTTCCTGTGAGATAGGCAGAGACACAGTGAGTTGCTGTGAGGTAGCCAGAGCTGCGCTGGGTTCATGAGGACAGAAGCTTTTTTTATGACCAGAAGATATCATTTTGCAGCACATCTGTCCTTCTTCCGAATAATTCAGGATGTTTAACTTACATATTTGTTCTCATTGACTACTTCATAGCAAACCAAATTGTAGCTAGCCTCATCTCCTTCTGGTTGCTGATACTATGGCTTTTAATGAATTTTTTTTCCACCAAGTATCATGAATTATTTTTTCAGAAGTTTCATTGCCCCAAGCTGGTTTTAAAGGCATGATCCTCTTGCCTGGACCTCATGAGTGCTGAGGTTATACGCTGTACCATCATTCTGGCCTGAAAACACACTTAACTCTCCTTTTTATGTTATAGTATTAGCAAATGGCTTCACTTTCTTCTGTGTGAGATCCATTCTTCATTTTCCTAGTAATCGTACTTCATTTTGATATTCATGTTTTTATTGTGACAAAAATGTAACTAACACAAATTTACTATCTTGAACACCTTTTGGACTACAGTGCAGTTCATAAATGTTGATGAGACTACCTTGCTCCTGTCAGCATTGACTCCTAGATTTTGTTATTTTTTTATTTGTTTGTTTTTTTTTTTTTCATTTTCACAACTAAAGTTCTATACTAATTAAACATTTATCATCTGCTATGGTCTGAGTATGTCAATATCCATGTGCTGGAATCAATTTTTACATAATGCTGGGTTTTATAAAGACAACTGATTACAAAATAAAGTCCACAGTTACACATTCTGTTACTGGGCTGCCACCTTTAGGAGGTGCTGCTTTTGGTCTCTGGTTTGATAAAAAAAAAAAAAAAATAGGTATGCCTTGTTTTTATCAAAGATGCTTGATCCATTGTGTGTTCAGATACTTCGCTTCCAGTGTTTCTTTCATGTTGTGATATAGAAAAGTTATCTGCCAAGATGATGCTTCATCCCTATTTCTTGGTAGAAAAGGAATCACTTTATTCTTTAAAGACCACTGTCAAGCTCCCATCCTCATAATGCAAGATAAAAGAAAAAAAAAACCAAAACTAAACAGTATCCCTTTCTTCCTTTTGTAGTGTCTGTCATTGCTGTTTTTCTCTGTGTCTGTCTATAAATCTGGCTGTTCTATGTATACAGAGCAATTACATGCTCTCTGTTTCTCATTGCATGGTGTCATATCGACAGTAGCCACCCACATTGCAGTATGCAGAATACTCTTGGTTTTAAACATGAATCACATTCATATGTGCAGATTGAATAGAATGTCATTTCATTCTCCTTCTCCACTTGCTTTTGGTTTGTTGCCATGTTTTAAGAATTGTGAATATTAATGCCATGAATAAAAATACTAAAATATTTCTTTGATGTGTTGTTTTTAATCATTTTGTTTAAATACACAGACTGGTCCCTGAAATGCATAAATACTATATTGTATGTCATGCTGGCTATATAACAATACACCACAGTCAATAGTGCAGCAGGATTCTAATTACAATACTTCCTTGCTAATACATGTTATTAAAAATGTTATAACATTTATTTTGTGTGCGTGTGTCTGTGTGTGTGTGTGTGTGTGTGTGTGTGTCCATATGCCAATCCTGTATAGAGGCCAGAAGACAACTTGTGGAATGTGTCACTTTTCTCCTTTTACCATGGAACCCAAGGATCAGACTGATGTCTTCAGCCTTGTCAGCAAGAATGTTGACTCATTGAGTCATCTCAACATCCTTTCTGATAAACTTTTAAATAATATCTTAATGTGTGCAATGAATATCCTGTAATCATTTGTATACTATCTTATGTACTTCCTCCCTTATTTTGAAAATGATACAACAAATGCAACTGTCGAAAGAATGGGTTTACTGTGCTTCAGAGTTTTGTGGCTACAATCCATCATGATGGACATTAAGTTTCCAGGAACTTAGGGCTTTGTGCTCATAACCAAAAAGAAGAGAGTGATGGGTTCTGATGTACACTTGTTTTTCAGGCCTCAGACTTTGGATATGATCCTTCCCACTATTAGGCTAGGCTTTCCTGTATCATTTGACCTGTATCATTTCCTGTATCAACATAATGCTTCACTGGCTTGGTCAGAGGCTTGTCACTAAGATACTCTAGATTCTATAAAGTTGGGTATTAAAAGCTGACCATTACAATTACAGTTTTCTTTCATCCTACTGCCAGAGCTAAATTTCCTGTTGTTGTTGTTGTTGTTTTCTTTCTAGTAATGTAGACATCATATGAGCCCTAAAGTTTAAAACTACAGCTTGATATTCCCTATCACTTCAATTTACTACCATTTTAATTTAAATAACATTCTCCATTAAAGAACCCAACTTAACACAATTATCTTTTTATTTATATACACAAATAAATACATGTTCTCTTTTGGTAAAGTTTTTGTTTGTTTTGTTTCTGCTTGTTTGCTTGTTTATGCAACAGAATCCCACTGTATTGCTTAGGCTGGTCTTGAATTCATAATTATTCTTTCCTCAATTGCCATAGTTCTGGAATTTCAGGAATAGAATGTGATCCTTGACGAAGATCACTTCTTCAACCTGAAGAAATGAGATTCAGTTGTTTGTTGCTTCTGCAGAGAAGACAAAGAATACATAGATGGTAAATATATTTATTTCACAGAGAATCCATTCCCTCACTCATTCCTTATTGTCAACCCTGTTCTTGCTATTCCCCCATTGACATCCACCTGGAGTCTTTAAGGTTTATAGAGGAGATAAAAAGATACACCTCAAGACAGAAATGATATAAATACTAATGAATATATGGGCATAATCTAACTTACTTCAGTAACTTTCAAATTAAATCTTCTACCATTTATTGTTGCTTTTCTTGTTTTACCTTGCTTTTTCTATAACTTTTATCATTTGCTTGATTGTTTGAGGTGATAAATGGAATCTAAATGTGTGGAAGTATAACAAAAGTGTGCCAGTAGTCAATGAACTAGGCCAATTAAGAGACCAACTTGAATACATCCAAGTATCCAGGTCTCTAATAGGAAATATACTTACTGTTCTCAGTTGCCAGGAAAGAGGTAGAAATATCTCGTCAAGGTTGCCCGATCAATGGTGGGCATCTGGGCATGAATACTTGCTTTTTCAAATGATTGTTGCACCTAAAACCAAAATAATGATGTGTACTATATAAGTTTCAATATTCACAGAAAACATGCTTCGTTGCAGTGCAGAAAAATATAGGGAAGAAAAGAATTTAGGAGTTGTTGGGTCGAGGATAATGGAAAGTCTAACTCAACATTACTACCCTACCCCATGTGAGATTGTTATGCTCAAGTCACAGGGAGGCCAAAGACGACTGAGGAGTCAATTCTGATGCAAATAAACAGGGTCTTGTCTTAGGGTCTTACTGCTATGAATAGACACCATGACCAAGGCAAGTCTTATAAATGACAACATTTAATTGGAGGTGGCTTATAGGTTTAGAGGTTTAGTCTATTATCCTCAAGGCAGGAGCATGGCAATATCCAGGAAGGCATGATGTAGGAGAGCTGAAAGTTCTGTATCTTTATCCAAAGGAAGCCAGGAACAGACGAGCATCCTCTGGCAACTAGGAGGAGAGTCTCCAAGCCCACTCCTAAAGTGACACACTTCCAACATAGCCACATCTTCTAATAGTGCCACTCCCTGAGCTGAGCATATGCAAACTATCACTTTCTACTGCCTGGCCCCTCATAGACTTGTTCAAACATGAGTTTATGGGGGCCATACCTAGACATAGCATAATACAAAATACATTTAGTTCAACTTCAAAAGTCCCCATAGTTTTTAGCAGTCTCAACAATGTTAAAAGTCCAAAATTCAAGGTCTCTTCTGAGAGTCAATCAATAACTTAACTGAAATCCCCAAAGCAAGACAGGAAACCAGCTGGGCAAACTCCAAATTCTGCATCTTTATGTCTGATGTCAATATGGTCTTCAGATCTCCAAATCTCCCTGCCTCTTTTTTTTTAATCTTTGTTGATTGCAATAAACATTTTTCACCAGGGAAGTTACCACTCCCTATTTTAAGCTTTTCTTAGCAGACAGACCATGACTTGGGCATCTAGATCATCTTGGGGCCTCCAAGGTAATTTCAGTGTTACAGCTTCTTGTTTCAATTCCTGGGATCTACATGTGATCTTCTGAGATCCTCCAAAGGGTTAGTGGCACTTCTCCAACTTTCCCCTCTATAGCACTGGAAGCTCAGCTTGATCCACTCCATTTCTACAGTTCTTGGTGATCATCCCATGGTACTGGCATCTCTAATATGCTGGGATCTTCCACTGCAACTAGACTTTACTAATTGCCTCTTACAGGCTCACTTCTTGGTGCCAAACCTCTTGTTTCTTTGTGTGATCCCTTCAGTCCTTGGCTATAAACTGAAACTGAGGCTGAACCTTCACCAATGGCCTTCCATGGCCTCTCACAGTGTCAAGCTTCAGCTATTCTTCATGATGCCTTTGGTCCTTCAAAACTAGTACCATATGGGTGACTCTTACACATTGCAAAGTACAGCTGCAGCACGATATACAACCTTGGCTATCTCTAGAAGACAGCTTCTTTGTGCTCTCAGAAAACACTACCCAGAAGATTTCAACTCAGTGATGCTGTTATCTTCTTAATCAACACCAATATTTTAGCTCCAGCTAATCATCAATTGTCCCAGTAGTCCCTTCTATTCTGGACTCTAAAGTCAGAGCCATGTGGACAAAGCTACTGAGTTCTGCTGCTTGCTGAGGCTGGAACATGGCGTCCCTTATTCTATTACATTGTCTCTTCCTGTTTTCCAACTCTTTCACTGCCTCAACTTTGCTGTCCTGGATCTTGCTCTGTAGATTGATCTTGAGTTTAGAGATCTGTATGATTGACTCCTGTGATTAAAGTTGTGTACCACCATGCCTGGATCTAAATTCACCTGGGTAAGTTCTTGCTTCAAAGTCCCACTCCCTTAATCTGCAATCTTCTAGAACACAGGAATCTTCTTCATTGCACTTCCTGGTGCTGATTTAATACTCAAACCACATATTTAAATTTTTTCCTTTCTAAGTTTGCTACACTTGCTCAAAATGCTCTTCACTAGACTTCATAAGTGAACAAAGTCTCTGATATGCCTCCCTGAGACTTCCTTTGCCAATGCAATTAATCTGAGCCTCTTCACCTTTGCCTCAGGCAGACTCTACCGACAAGGGCAAAAAGTAGCCCCATGCTTCACCAACATACCATGAAAGCAGTCTCTAGGCCACATATTGAAATTTCGCATTGAAACTTCTTGGACCAGGCTTGAACAATTCCAATCACTCTCATTAGCAAAGTAACGACCATAGTCCTACCAGGATTATGCTTAGCCCACTAAGCCCCATTTAAAGCATTCCACTGTTTTCCCAAGACAAAGTTCCAAAATCCAGTCATCCAAACAAAAGCATTGTCAGCCCTATCACAGCAATACCCCACTCCCTGATATAAATTTCTGTCTTAGGGTTTTACTGCTGTGAACAGACACCAGGACCAAGGCAAATCTTGTAAATGAAAATATTTAATTAGGGATGGCTTACAAGTTTAGAGGTTCAGCCAGATGATTTTATAGCAGAATTCTATTAGACTTCCAATAAAGAGTTAATGTGGATTCCTCTCGAATTATTCCACAAAAACAGAAGGAACATTGCCCTATCCATTTTACAATGTCATAGTTACTTAGGATTCAGTGCAGGGTCCCCAATGGAGGGGTTAGAGAAAGGACTGAAGGAGCTGAAGGGGTTTACAACCCTATACAAATGACAACAATATCAACCAGACCCCTGAGAGCTCCCAGGGACTAAACCACCAACCAAGGAGTACACAAGGAGAGATCCATGGCTCCAGCCACATATGTGGCAGAGAATGGCCTTGTCTGGCATCAATGGGAGCAGAGACCCTTGGTCCTGTGAAGGTTAGATGCCCCAATGTAGGAGAAGGCAAAGGCAAGGAGCCAGGGTGGGTGGGTAGGTGGGTAGGTGGGTAGGGGAACACCCTCATAGAAGCAGGGGCAGGGGGATGCATTAATGGGTTTTAAGGAGTGAAACCAGAAAAGGGGATACCATTGGAAATGTAAAAAAAAAAAAAAAAAAGTCAAGGAACGTAAAGATTGAACTAAAAAGGAGAATTACAGACTAGTTGCCCTTTTGAACATAGGTCCAAAAGTTCTCAACAAATGTTTCACAAACAGAATCCCAGAAAATATCAAAACAATCATCCATCAAGATCAATTAGGCTTCATTTCAAGATGCATTGTTGGTTCATTATATGTAAAGTGATAAATGCAATCTACTACATAAGCAAACTGAAAGACATAACCACAAGATTCTCCCTACATGATCATCTCATTAGGTACAGAAAAGACTTTGACAAAATCCAACACCACTTTATGATAAAAGTGCTAGAGAGATTAGGGATACAGGGAACACACATTAACACAATAAAGACAGTTTACAGCAAGCCCCTAGGCAACTCAACTTACATGGAAAAAAACAAAACACAATTCAACTAAAACCAGGAACAAAGCAAGGTTGTCCACTCTTTCCTTGTCTATTGACTATAGTATTTTAAGTATTATCTAGAGCAATAACACAACTGAAAGAGACCAAAGAAATGTAAACTGGAAAGGAAGAAATCAAAGTACCTTTATTTGCAAATGCTATGATCTTAAAAATTCCAGTGGCTTATTCCTACAGTTGATAAACACTTTTGGTAAAGCATATAGATACACAATTTCCTTATAAAAATTAGTAGCCCTCCTTGGTACAATGATGAATAGACTAAGAAAGAAATCAGGGAAACAAAACCTTTCACAATAGTCTCGAAACTGTATCTTGGGCTAACTCTAAACTTTAAAAACATAAAAAAGAATTGAAGTTATCAGAATGTGGAAATATCTCCCATGATCATGGGTAGGTAGGATTAATGTATGTAAAATGGTCATCCAACAAAAGTAATCTACATATTTAATGCATTTACAATAAAAATTCCAAATATTGACCTTGAAAGTACAAGTGTCACAAAGCTTGTTAACACATACACACAAAAACACAGGATAGTTAAAACAATCCTGAATAATGAAAGACCTTCCAGAGCTTAATTTGTTTTTCAGAGATATAGTAATAAAAATGCATGGAATTGGTAGAAAAACTGACATGATTAGCATTGGGATCTAATTAGAGGCCAAGATGGGAATCTACATACTTATAGACACCTGATATTTTATAAAGAAGCTAGAAATGCACATTGGATAAAAGAGAGAATCTTCAACAAATGTTTGTCTAACTGGATGACTACATGTAGAAGAATCCAAGTAGAACCATACTCATCACCCTTCACAAAACTCATCTCCAAAGAAATCAAAGACCTCAACATAATACTGTAGGTTATGCTGAACCGAAGAGAAGAGAAAGTGAAGGGCCAGCCTTGAACTGACTGGCCCAGGACTTTCTGAACAGGACATCATTAGCACCACCACTAAAGTCAACAATTAATAACTGGGAACTCATAAATGTGGGAAGCTTCTCCATGGTAATGGACACTGCCATTTGGAGAAAACAGTAGCCTACAGAATGCAAAATGATTTTGATAAAGTCTTTTTTCTACATATCTAATTGAGAGTTAGTATACAAAATATCCACATAATATCCTGTCTATAAGATATGCTAGTACATAGTGACATACAATTTGAGGAATAACCAACCAGTAAGTAATTTGATTCAAGTCTTACTCCATTTAATGAGACCCATATCTGAAATTGAGCCTAGATATGTCAGAGAACTAAAGTAAAACCCTGTGCTGTTTTTCAAACCCCCAAACCAAACCAAACAACAGTTAACCCCACAAAACAAACAAGCAAATCAACAGCACAACAATAACAAAACGTAAAACAAAAACAAACAAAACCCATCAAAACCCACCACCACCACCAACAACAACAACAACACCGTCACCAAAATTCTCCTTTATTCTATTTATTTACTACCTTATTTTCTTTGTTTTATGTTTTTTTTTTGTTGTTTTTTTTTGTTTTGTTTTGTTTTTTTTTTTTTTTTTGGAAGCCTGTTTGTTTTCTAATGAGTGATAGAAAAGGAGTGGTTCCACTTTGGAGGTGGGGGGAGGAAGCAGAGGAGTAGAGGAAGGAGAAATCACAACCAGAGTACATTATTTAGAAAATAATCTACTTTCAATTAAAAAATTAACTTCCTAAGTTTCTCACAAATATGTAATGTCTTTTATAATTTTGGATTTATATCCACTTATCAGTGAGTGCATATCATGTGTGTTCTTTCTGATAGGGTTAACTCACTCAGGATAATATCCTCCAAATCCATCCATTTTCCTAAGAATTTCAGGAATTCATTGTTTTTAATAGCTGATTAGTACTCCATTGTGTAAATGTACCACATTTTATGTATCCATTCCTCTGTTGAGGGACATCTGGGTTCTTTCCAGCTTTTGGCTACTATAAATAAGGCTGCCCTGAATATAGTGTAGCATGTGTCCTTATTACATGTTGGAGCATCTTCTGGGTATATGCTCAGGAGTGGTATTGCTGGATCCTCCAGAAGTACTATGTCCAATTCTCTTCTTTTGCTCATATTATTAATCTTCTTTCTTTCCAAAACTAATATTCTCATGAGAGACCAGGATTTAGTCTGATAATTCATAATATGCAAGATTATAATTTGTATTTTTCTGATCTGTGTACAAGTTTCACTGTGATATGACATCATTTTCTGAACTATATTTTAAACATGTGAATGAAAAAAAGATACCATTTTATTTTTCATCTCTAATTATATTATTGAAATGTAAAAAGTGAGTATAATAAAGTCTTTCTGAAAAATATAAATGAACTGCAAAGCATTTACCTTCAGAAATATATCAAAGAGATGACAAGAGCAGGCATGTGTCCGGAAGCAGGAAATGAGTTTGGTGATGAAGTAAGAACCTCTTGTTTCGTCTCGGTAGGACAAGTGATCTGTGAAGACAGAAAGTGTCACATATTGCTTTATGGATTTTTTGTGCTTTATTTATTTATTTATCGGTTTATTTATTTTAGCAGAGCCTGGCAACATGCATTGAAGGGAAATATAGATATGCCTATACTAACTCATTTTGTACAGTAATCCACTTCCTACTGATAGATAACATTTATGTGGTCTATAGATTATGTCATTGTGTTTTGTTGATTGTTTCTTTGCTTTTTTTTAACCATATAATTAACAAAATACTATACAGAACCAATATTTCAAGTAAAGAAGATGAATAAGTCATAGGGTCTGCAGTCTTTACATGTATTACATATTCATCACAAGTAATAATACTGATCTGTAAAGTGTGATCAGTAGGTTAGATGTATAATGTTTTCATACAAAATATGCTCAGTAAGGAAAATACTTGAGACTGATATACTTTGAGAAGAGAGAGGTAAGCAGATGCCATACTCTGTCCTGATGGTGTCTTACATATATTTTCAAATTCATTAAGTGTAGACATTAAACCTGTGTGGTTTGAGTTTATCAAGTTTGCCTCCACAAATAATTTTTTAAAACAAGCTATGAAAAATATACAAATTCAGAAAGTAGACATCAAACACCTTAGGAAACACATACAGAGATAAATTCAGCAATGTACTACACCTCGAGACTTGTGAATGTGTCTTCTTCAACTTCTTTAACAGGATACCCCATTCCTAGTGGACCATGTCATAAAATTGGTGTATCTAGAATTTGCCAGGATGTTAGCCAAAATGACCTTGGGGTTGAATATTTGAAAAGAAGCAGATAATTTTGTGATCTATAATTTTTTTATGTAAGAATGCTAAAGGAATTTCATTAAATGAAATGAATCAAATCAATCATGTATGTAAAAAACTGTGAAGAGTATCCCCTGGACTATAAATATATGTATTTCACTATACAATTACTTAATTATAGTAAAAGTCCAGTCTTAAAAGTTGTGTCTAAGGAGTAGATATCCTCAAAATAAAAATATGATTTAGTTAATGTAAACTGTTACCCTCAAAATTTGTGTTAGACCATTGCTATATAAAGATGGCTTTTGACCTGCAAAGCTATATGGTTTAGAAAATACATACGTGGGGTTGTAGAGTAGAAGGCAATGAAGTCCTTCTCCATGTGGCTCAGCCGGACAGCATCAGCTTCCATGTTCCTAGGTAGATCTACACCTCTGCACAACTGGGGTTTTGAAGACTCTCTGATCCACATTTCTCCAGGGTTTCCTGGAAAAAAAATGCAATCTAGCACTGATCACACTGAGTAAAATTTCCAGTTTCCTACCTCAGCCATTTTAAGAGCTCATTCAGATTAGTTTCACATATACATACACAAAAGCACTGTAAGTAGGAGCACATGCACACACACATGGGAGAGAGACAGAGACAGAGACAGACAGACAAGACAGAGCAGAGAGACAGAGACTGAGAGAATTTCTTTCCCTCTAGGATCATTGAGAAATGTTATATGATGAGAAAAAATATGGGCAGAGTCATAAAGTTGTAAGAACATGTTTACTAAAAGCAGCAGAGGAGTTTTAGATCATCATTTTACACCACCTGGCTATATAAAAGTTATTTCTACTTTAGTTACTTATAGGTCCATGGCTATATGAATTCAAAGTCATATAGACCTATCTGCATCCTACAAGTTGGATGTGATAGTACACAATTATGATCCCAGCTCCCAAGAGACTGAAGCAGGAGATTACTATAAATTCCTGACAAGTTGGAAATATACAACAAAACTGTGTTTCCATGTAAATAAAATAAAATATACAATAGACATATGTATGCACCCATATGTATTGTTTTACTACACATCATATCCAAATTGTGACATCAGCATAGGTACCCATTCATAATTGAATGTATAAGAACGATGAGGTTAATATGGACAAGAAAGCATTATGCAATGAAAGAAGATCCAGATTTTATTATTTGAATGTAAATGGGATAAACCTGGGGTCATCATGTTAAGCAAAATAAGCAAGATTGGGAATGACAGTTTTAGATGATTTTACTTAAATCTAGTCTTAGATTAGTTTTCATCTTTTGTAGATTAAAAACTAAAGAGACACACAAAGGTGGAAGCGAAAATATTTCAATAAAAGATATGGAGGAGCAAGAGAGGAATGGAGAAAGAGAAGGTTGGTATGGTATAGACTGATCAAGTGCATAGAATGTCATAATGAAGCTATTATTTTATATTACCTGTACAGGATAAAATAAAAGATAGAATTACATGTGAGCATACTCAAGTATTGAATTTTCATATACTGGTTTATACATGCAGTGACTGTAGCAGTAATGTAACATAGTGTACTTTCACACATGGACACATTTCCCTGACCATGCTGCTTTCATTTGACTCACTCTATTTTTTCTTTATACTCTCCCTTCTTGCTATATTCCCCAGCTCCAAGATCTCAATTCCTCACTTACACGCACTCTTATATCTTCAGATGACATTTTTATATTTTTTATTTAGTTTCCACGTATAAGAAACTTTAAAATAACATTGGACAATCATTTTGTGACTGATTCATCTTGCTTTACATGAGGATATACAATTCCATTTTTATTTTCCTTTAAATTTCAGGAAATGTTTTTTGGTTTTATAGTACCTAATTATGCATAAAGACATTTTCTTTATCCAGGCATGTGTTGTTCGTTACCTAGGCTAATTCTATAATCTACTATGTCCTTAAAAAAAACATGAGTGTGAGGGATATTTTATGGTAATCTTGGTGAGGAGTAAATGTATTATATATACATTTTATGTACTAGCCACAAACTTAACAAATACATTGTGATGTTTGGACATTGGGTTGTGGGTTCTTCCACTGGAATCTACCTTTCCTTTTCTCCTCAAAGCTGGGATTGCTAATGTATATTCTGTACATGTTTATTACAATATTCTGTAGATATTTTTGATTCCCATTTGTTTTAGTCTAACTCTGGTGTTTCTTTGATGACTTTATTTCTGTATGGTCCCATCTTCTGTCCATTAGTGAGAGTAGGGTAGTGAACTCAGATACAACAATTGTATTGTTTCACTTTCAAACATAAATTTCATAATACAAAACATAATACATAAACCACAAGTATAATAAAAAAATAAAACCATTTTGCTCTAATATTTGTATACTTCTCTCAACTGACTTGGGGATTCTGGAAAAGTTCTTAATCACTTCTACTGGATAAAACTTATATGAAAATCTTTCAACTAACCAAGCAAATTTTTGTAATGCACTTTTCCTATTGATGCATTAATTTCTGAAAACTAAACAGAAATTAAGCCTAAAGTTATTTCTCTTAGACACAAAACCCATGTGGCATTACCCTGCCAGCACTTGCATAGCCAGAAGCCTGGGATTTCATGGTTCCACCAAAGAACTTACCACCTCTGCAGGCCTGCACAATGATGACTTTGGGTTTGTCTCGTAGACCTGGACAGTGGTAATTGTTGAATATCTGATAGATGGTATCATACTGTAGCACATCTGGAGTTTTTTCACTGTGCATTGTTCCACAAATGCCATACAGTGTGCCATGAGACATTAGTACCAGGAATGTGCTGTCTGATGTCTGGTGTTCTGAAAGTGCAGCAAAGCCTTTCATCTCTGACTCCATGCCCTGGAAAAATCAATGACTTCCTTTAGTGGGATGAGAGTTAGGATAAATCTTAACCTCCTCATTTCAGTAAAATCTACATTGGAATTTCACAAAAAATCTGATACTTTGCTTTTCTTCTTGCACCATGTACTCTAGATGTAGCTTATGCACCACCTCTCAACTTGAAAGTCTCTCTGCTCACACATTTTCAGAGCCCCATCCTCTCAGCACATGTATTTCAGTATCTTCATCATCTTCATTAAGGTTTTCTAGACAGACTCATCTTTTATTGCACCCTACTTCCCAACTCTCATCCCTTTCCTTTAACACCTTTCAGTTTGAATGAATGTGCATTCAATTTTAGTTATGTAGATAAATACATAAACATACACCACTCTTTGAAGTTTTCCTTATAGCTGATTGTCATTCTCTGTGCTACACTGTATAGCAAATTGTGGATTGCCTGCCACCTATTCAGTGCTTGCTACATCATCATGGTCTGACACTGAGTCTCAATTGCTCCTCTTTGGAATTAAAAATACCTCATGAACCTACACTGCTGGGCACTTTTTTATGGTACATTAAATATTTGAAACTTAAAAAGGCACAGATTTCATTTACCTAATTTAACTATTTTGACCTCTCTCTCTCTCTGTCTCTCTCTCTCTCTGTCTCTGTCTCTCTGTCTCTGTCTCTCTCTCTGTCTCTCTGTCTCTGTCTCTCTGTCTCTCTGTCTCTCTCTCTCTCTGTCTCTCTCTCTCTCTGTCTCTCTCTCTCTCTCTCTCTCTCTCTC
>NC_034599.1:1827047-1835887 GCF_900095145.1 Mus pahari | reverse complement strand
TCTCTCTCTCTCTCTCTCTCTCTCTCTCTCTCTCTCTCTCTCTCTCACACACACACACACACACACACACAAACACACACACACACCTTCACCTGATTTTCTCTTTAACATTACAATGCTCATCTGTGAATAAAATCTTCGTGTTCCCAGTATAGGATGTTGCAGTGACTCTTACCTCAGCGGTAAGCTCCTCTTTCACCACCACATCATAGCCCAACTCTTCAAGAAGGCCTTTCATACCAATGATGTCAATGTTAGCCCCATACCTCAGTGAGAGATGTTTGAACTTTGTATTGCATATGATAAGAGCCTTTCGTGTTCGACCACTGGCCTCCTTTATTGGGTAAATCTGTATAAATTAGACGTACAATGAATTTGGAGTACTTGGGTTTTTTGAAAGGCTAATTGACTATCATAAGAATTGATTTCTGAAGGTCTTATATAGCTTCCTTCTCCCTCAAAATATAAGCGAAAGATATTGTCTGTGTCCTTCTCAAGTGCTAAAGACAGAACAGGAATATAACTGGGATAGTTACACATGTCTTAAAAAACCCAGGATAATTACTACACTCCTCTCTAGTATCTAGTCAAATTTCCCTAGAATGTAATGGTTAGCTTGGCTATAAAATCCAAAGATTTTATAGATTTTTTTTTTCATGTCAAGAAAATTATAAAACAAATTGCATTTACTAATATTATTGTGATACCAGTTTTACTATATCAATATTATATACTATATACTGTAATAATAAACCTTCTTCAGTATTTGTGCTTTTTTAAACCAGCATACAGGTAATTATTAGTCAACTGTGTTGTTTTATAGATATTTTGATACCATGACTACAGATAAAATTTTCATAATTCATGAATAGGAGAGAAAAAATAAATAAAATAATTAATACCATGATTTTTATCACTGCATTAAAAGACAAATTGACTTTGCTCATAATCAAAATCAAAACCTATAGCAGTTATAACACCATCTCTTGGGCTCAAAGGTTTAAGGAATTGTCTTTAGTATGAACAATAGTTTTGGTGTCTCTATTTCAACAACAAAGGCCAGTACTTCTTGTGTCTTTTCTCTGCAAAGCCTTGTGAACTCTTCGGGGGAACAAAGTTTGAGAGTGTCCAATGATTCTTCTGGTTCCTCTATTTCCAGATTACCTGTAAAATACATCACATGATGTAAATGTTTCAATCTGATTTAGATACCTCATTTGTTGTTTGGGCAGAATGATCTAGAAGAAAACTAAGTGAAGATGGTGCTTTGATATATAACAATCAGTATAGGTAATCAATAGCACAGGATATTGCACAACTAAGATAGGGGAAGGAGGTGGTTGAGGTGAAAAGCAGAACAGTCCAACAATGAGACCCTGAGTTCTGGTAATTCTTGGGGGAACATTGTAATTTGGGATCAAACCTGACTTTTCCATATTCAACAACTTTAAATTTCTGATGATTTTACTCTTGTTCATTTATTTCAATCCTCATCCTTGTTCATTTCAATTGAATCTTTATCAAATAATTTACTTACCAGAGTGTTATCTACTAAAAATTACTTCAATTAATATTCCAGTTTAGCTTCTCTAATATCATATAAAATAAAAGGAAAAACAAGAACATAATTTTAGTAATACTCATACTCTTCAGTGAAATGCATCACAGATTTTTGCCAATTTGGCATGTGTTACTATGCACAATTGACTCCTAGCTACTGTCTTGGAGGGGAAGAAATTTTAAAACAATAGGAATTTCGATAAATTTTTAATTTTTGATTCCTATAAACTGATAAGAAACCCTATTAATTAATATAACAAGTAAGGAATTCCTCTTAGATAAGACATATATGTAATCCTTGGCCAATAGAACTTCAACTGCTACTCTCTGACTAAAAGTTCCTGGCACAAATAAGTTCAGTGTAATAGACAAAAATCTTGGATTCTGCCTGTCTTTCAGAATAAAATCCATATGCAAATGACTAGCCAGAGCTAGACCTATTCTAACATTCCTTTCTCCTATGGTCCTGGACCAGTGCGTTCATGCTGTCCTGGGGTCACTCTGGAGAATCTAGTACAGACAAAGCCCAGGATTCTTCAAGAGAGTGCCACCTTGTGCCTCTTCTCTGTTGAACATTTAATTTAATTCAATTAGGCTCAGAGTTTGGACATTAGTATTATTCCTGAAATTACTAAAAGCATTTTGAACACCTTCCTCCAATTCTGATCTTTATTGGGTATAATATTTTTTTTAGTTTAGTTTTATGCTTGAGATTCCTTCAGTTTGTGGGAAAGCATCTAACTGACTTAATGGCAGAAGACTGTTAAGTTTTACATGTGTTCACTTCATGAAAAAAAAAATGGAACATGTACTCAGAAGTATTAACTATGCAGGCAGTGCTCAGTGAGTATATAGTCCAGAAAATTACCTTGGATGAGAGCCAACATTTGGGAAGTTATGTTCATGGCTTGACTATCTTTCTAGCTTTGGAAAAGCATGAGAGACAGTATTAGAATGCTCCCATTTTCCATAAGCTAAAACTGATGAGAACTACAAAATTTATAAACTTTAGGATTAGTGTTCCATTTTATAATTGTCAGGTGACTAGCTATTTTTCAAAATAGCTTGAACAAAGAACTTAGCTTTTTTAGCACATAGAAACAGGGACCTACCCATGAAAGTCAACACACTTTCAAAAGGATTATCTATTTTAGAGAAAAATGATAGTGACACAAATATTAGAAGACCAAAGCAAGTGTTGGGCCAGAAAATCGAATGGATCATGAGCACCCTGAGCTGCTGTTCACAGTGCATTCTGCTCTTACCTTCACCATGGCTACTGCCTGGGTTCGTATTGAGGAATGTCTGGAGAAGCGTTTCACCTACTTTGCTGGGTTTCTTTTTCATGGCATCTACCAAAACCCAACGCTTGTCACGGCGTTCAGCATTGTTAAATTCTTGTTTCTCTTCCTCGTTTAATTTCAGTACATTGCTTTGTACCACTTTTTCTAGGTACCCCGTAAGGAATTCTTTGCCCAGCTGTTCCAACACCTTAAGTGGTTTGTCAGGGGGGTTGTTTTCTGTCAGAGACAAAAGACTTGTTCAACTACAAGCCATGTAGAGCTTGAAATCAACTTAGTCTTTGTTATCTAACAACATTTCTAAAAAACAAACTTTTTGCCCATTTACCAAGAATCTACATGCCTATTTCATTGCACCTGGAGAAATGGGCTAACCTTGCAATATATGCAGCAGTTTCATTGCACCTGGAGAAATGGGCTAACCTTGCAATATGCAGCAGTCTATGCTTATTAGGGCACCACTCTGCAGGCTCTTCAGTAGATGCTTCTCTTTATTGTGTAGCATTGGTCATTCATTGGTTTGATTTTTACCAATCTCTTGGTCAGTCCTGAAGAGAATGTTTACTTTTGGGGGAAGGCAAAGCTCTTGTCAAGACAAGAAATTCTTCTCACTAGTGTGTAGAGTCACTCCTTTGTGTTTAGTTCAGTTAAAGCAGTATACTTTTTATTCTAATCATGTTAAACTTTTATTATACTCATGTGTTTGTGCTTAAATACATTAATGATTTATTTATAAGCATTAATTATAAATGCATCAAAATTTCTTATTATTTCATTTTGTTCATAAATAGAAATTAGAATTCAATATATTAAAAATATTAATATTCCAGTATAGCAAAATTAAGAGTTATATATTACTCCTTAGCATGAATACATTTTTATAGGGTAGTAAAATAGAGATATTTTTAAGTACCAAAAAAGTACCATTTTTAAATTTAGTTTTAAAAACAAGATTTGAGTATGAAGTATATAGAAAGACAGAATAATTAAGTAATTCTCACTTAACTTTACCATATGAATTACTTAGTTACAATGTCAAAATAACTTTCACATCAAAATGGCATAGTCAAAGAATATTTAATCTACACAGTAAACAAGGAATTTGGCCCAGATCACAATGCTTATTTTCTTTATTGTCTTATATGTTCTTTTCAGCATTTTCTGGGCATTTATTCTGCAAAAAGACATATAGAAATTATAATACATAAAAATTACCTTATATCAGTTATCTCAATAGGTTTAACATTACTGTACACTTATGATTAAATATGGAAGCACCCATCCCACCCCCCCAAAAAAGCAATAAAACACACCAAAACCACAGTGAGGTACAAATGTGTAGACTGAGATTTTTGTGCATATTGATATACCAGACCTTCATGGTAAGCCTGTACAGTAATAATATTACTTATTTTATGATCTTAACAACTAAATATAAGATAATATTAGTTCATTAACAAGTTGCTATAAAGTATACAAATTAAGATAATACATACTCACCCATGTCATAGGCTCTATAACAATAAAAATTTGCTTATTTGTCATTGCACCAATTAATTTAGATGAATATTTTTCCAAAAATGTCAAAAGAAAAATCTTTGTGAAAAGGATATTAGTAAGACACCCTATACACAGAGAACTTAGCTATTAATTGATCAAATCATAAAAATACTATAAATTAAACAGAACATGGCAGCTCACATATCAGAGACAGTCTTTTATAACAGCATATGGTGTTCCATGTTATTTGGTGAAGAAATACTTGAAAAGATACTAATAAGATGTTTTAGGACACAGAAAAGAGAAAAAACAGTGTTTAAAGTGTTTCTATTATATAGAAGAGATGAAGAGATGTTGGTCTTGGATGATAGTCTATAAATGTCATCTCACACTTTGATAATGTAAATAAAACTCAGGTTAGTGTTGAAGCATCATTCAGCCTGATCTTTAGTCCTCTGTTTTAGTGACTTTTATATTCAAAAAAAGAAGAACAGTCCTGAATGGGTGGTGATCAATAGTAGGGGATAAAGAGTTTAAAATTATATATATATATATATATATATATATATATATATATATATATATACATATGTGTGTGTGTGGTGTGTAATAGGCCATGGATAACATCATATTCAATGTCCACAAGTAACCTAAGTTTTACTATGATCAGAAACAAAGTTACCCTCTATACTTTTGTTCTATAAAATATTAAGAATTCTAGAAAAAAAAAATGGAAGCATCTAATTCTAGAGAAACAGATTGTGTCTTATAAACAGGAACTTCAAGCATTTTATGAAAGCTATAGAAACTAATAGGTGTAATGATGTTCGCATCAGAATTCTCAAACTGGGAAAACTGAGAAAGAAGGATGGCTACAGATATGAGGCAGCCTTGGATATATAGGGAGAACCTGTCTCAACATTGTTACCAACTAATAATAATAATAAATAATGAACTACTTATTCTACTAGTAGATCATAAGACTTAAAAATTAGTTTTCTCCAATGGACTTTCATTGGATAAACAAACCACATTTGAGGCTCATCATATGCCCACCTGTCAGTGTCCAGTACAAAATAAATTCAAGTGCATATATTTTGACATTTTGTTCCATATCGCTTTGTTTATATTACTTATATTTTGATTATATTATAGCTTTTAATTTTATTTTTATATTAGTTTTATTTGTGTGCATATGTTTTTTGTACTTCTTTCTATTTTTTTTTTATTTTCTAGTTTGATTTATTTTACTTGACATTTTGTGGGGAGGTTGTTTTGTTTTTGGTTTAGAAAGAGTTAGAGAGGTTCCTTCTCGTCATCACCAGCACTGGACCACCTTGGGTGCAAACTCGGTGGACGGTACAACGGTTCCCAGAGGACTCTCTACACCCAGGGTCTTAGGATCACTGGTGAGTGGAATGCAACATCTGTTCCAAAACAATAGTGAGGGGCCTGTGCCAGCAGGCACAAGGACACAGGAAACCCACCCAAACCGAGTTCCCTCTAGTCAGTGCTAGCTCCGGGTCACCTTGGGTGCAAAGTCAGCAGGCAGTTCCACAGTCCCCAGAGAACTCTCCATGCCACAGGAGCCACTGGTGAGTGGAACTCAACATTGGTCCCAAACAATCATGAGGGGCATGTGACAGAAGGAGCAAGGACACAGGAGCCCCCCACTGAACAGTGGTTAGGGTTCCTTCTGGTCTGTGCTGGTCTATCTAGGTATGAACACAGCAGACAACCCCATGGTCCCTAAAGGAGTTACCACTTCCAGGCTCTGTAACAGGACAGGGATCATAGGATTCCAGGATCCCAGGATCCCAGGAGCTTGGTCACACCAGGAAATCAGGGTCTCAGAGGAAGCATAACTACTAAGAACTCTGACACTCCCAGAATCTCAGGATCACAGGATCCTGGAATCACAAGGTAACTGAGAAAGCTGTACTCTGAGGTGCTCTGAATCAACCTGGATTATAGGAAGGACAGGCTCCAATCAGATATATTGAGGGCAGCAAGCATTTGGCAGGAGGCAAGCATCAGAAGAGAAGCAACAGAAACCAAGTTTACTTGGTATCATCAGAACCAAACTCTCTGGATATACCATCACACCTGAAAAGTACGATATGGACCTAAAGTCACTTCTGATGATGGAGGACTATAAGATGGAAATAAATAACTCCCTTAAAGAAATACAGGAGAACACATACAATCAGGTAAAAGAATTGAACAAATCCACCCAGGATCTAAAAGTGAAAGTAGAAACAAAAAAGAAATCACAAAGGGAGACCACTCTGGAAATAGAAAACCTAGTAAAGCAGTCAGAACATATTGATGCAAACATAACCAACAAAATACAAGAGATAGAAGAGAGAATTTCAGGTACAGAAGATACCATAAAAAGTATTGAGACTACAATCAAAGAAAATGCGAAATGCAAAAAGATCCTAACACAAAACATCCAGGAAATCCAGGACACAGTGAAAAGACCAAACCTAAGGATAATAGGCATAGACAAGAAGGATGATTTACAACTTAAAGGGACAGTAAATATCTTCAACAAAATTATAGAAGAAAACTTCCCAAACCTAAAGAGACACCCATGAACATACAAGAAGTCTATAGAATGCCAAATAGTTTGGACCAGAAAAAAAAATTCCTCCTGTTACATAATAATCAAAATAACAAATACACAAACCAAAGAAAGAATATTAAAAAGTAAGGAAAAAAGGTCATGTAGCATATAAAGGCAGACCTATCAAAATTACACCTGACCTCTCACCAGAGACTGTGAAAGCTAGAAGATCCTGGACAGATGTGATACAGACCCTAAGAGAACACAAATGCCAGCCCAGGCTACTATACCCAGCAAAGCTCTCAATTACCATAGACGGAGAAAGCAAGGTATTCCATGACAAAACCAAATTTACACAGTATCTTTCAACAAATCCAGTCCTTCAAATGATAATAAAGGGTAAACTTCAACACAAAGAGGGAAACTAAGCTTGAGAAAAAAACAAGAAATTAATCTTTCAACAAACCAAAAGAAGATAGCCACATGAACAGAATTCCAACTCTAACAAGAAAAATAACAAGAAGCAACAATGATTTTTTCTTAAGATCTCTTTCAATTCACCAATAAAAAGACATAGAGTAACAGACTGTTTACAACCCAACTTTTTGCTGCATACAGGAAACCTACCTCAGGGACAAAGACAGACACTACCTTTGAGTAAAAGGCTGGAAAAAAGATTTCCAAGAAAATGGTCCAAAGAAACAAGCTAGAGTAGCCATTCTAATGTAGAATTAAATCACCTTTCAACCTAAAGTTTTCAAAAAACATAAGTAGGGACACTTCTTACTCATCAAAGATAAAATTTACCAAGATGACCCTCAATTCTGAACATCTATGCTCCAAATGAAAGTGCATCCACATTCATTAAAGAAACTTTAGTAAAGCTTAAAGCACACATTGCTCCTCACACAATAATAGTGGGAGACTTCAACACCCCTTTCTTATCAGTGGACAGATTCTAGAAATTGAAACTAAAAAAAGACACACTGAAACTAACAGAATTTATGAAACAAATGGATTTAACAGATATCTACAGAACATTTTATCCAAAAATAAAGGATATACATTCTTCTCAGGATCTCATGGTACCTTCTCCAAAACTGACCATACAATCAGTCACCAAACAGGCCTCAGCAGATGCAAAAATACTGAAATTATCCCATGCACCCTATCAGATCACCATGGACTATAACAACATAAGTAATAGAAAACCCACATACACATGGAAGCTGAACAACACTACTCAATGATAACTCAGTCAAGGAAGAAATAAAGTAATAAAGACTTTTTAGAGTTTAATGAAAAAGAACCCACAACATACCCAATCTTATGGGACACAATGAAAGCAGTCCTAAGAGGAAAACTCATAGCCCTGAGTGCCTCCAAAAAGAAATTAGAGAGAACATACACTAGCAGCTTGACAAAACACCTAAAAGCTCTAGAACAAAAGGAAGTAAATTCATCCTAGAAGAGTAGACGGCAGGAAATAATCAAACTCCGGGCTGAAATCAACCAAGTGGAAACCAGAAGAACTATGCAAAGAATCAACCAAACTAGGAGCGGTTTTTGAGAAAATCAACAAGATAGTTAAATCCCTAGCAAGACTAACTACAGTACCCTAATTAACAAAATCAGAATTGAAAAGGGAGAGAGAAAACAGAATCTGAGTAAATCCAAATATATATATATATATATATATATATATATATATATATATATATATATGTATATATATATATTCAAATCCTAGTAGAAAAACCTATACTCCACAAAACTAGTAAACCTGAATGAAATGGACAATTGTCTAGTCAGATACTAGGTACCAAAGTTAAATCAGGATCAGATTAACAATATAAACAGTCCCATATCCCCTAAAGAAATAGAAGCAGTCATTAATAGTCTCCCAAACA
>NC_034599.1:1755262-1825371 GCF_900095145.1 Mus pahari | reverse complement strand
TTCAATGCAATCCCCATCAAAATTCCAACTCAATTCTTCACAGAGTTAGAAAGGGCAATTTGCAAACTCATCTTGAATAACAATAAAACCTAGGATAGCAAATGTATTCTCAACAATGAAAGTACCTCTGGTGGAATTACCATGCCTGACCTCAAGGTGTGCTATAGAGCAACTGTGATAAAAACTGCATAGTACTGGTACAGTGACAGACAGGTAGATCAACGGAACAGAATTGAAGACCCAGAAATGAACCCACATACCTGCAGTCGCTTGAGCTTTGACAAAGGAGCTAAAACCATCCAATGGAAAGAAGACAGCATCTTCAACAAATGGTGCTGGGTTAACTGGCGTTAGCATATGAATTGATCCATTCTTATCACCTTATATAAAGCTCAAGTCTAAGTGGATCAAAGAACTCCACATCAAACCAGAGACACTGAAGCTTATAGAGGAGACAGAAGGGAAGAGCCTCAAAGATATGGCACAGGGAAAGATTCCTGAACAGAACAGCAATGGCTTTTGCTGTAAGATCAAGAATTGACAAATGGGACCTCATAAAATTACAAAGCTTCTCTAAGTCAAAAGGCACTGCCAATGAAATCAAAAAGCCAGCAACAGATTTAGAAAGGATCTTTACCAATCCTAAATTATCCAATATATCAAGAAGTTGGAATCCAGAAAACCTAACAACCCTATTAAAAAGAATTCTCAACTGAGGAATACTGAGTGGCTGAGAAACACCTAAAAAATGTTCAACATCCTTAATCATCAGGGAAATGCAAATCAAGAGATTCCACCTCACTCTTGACAAATGGCTAAGATCATAAACTTAGGTGACAGGATATGCTGGCGAGGCTGTGGAGAAAGAGGAACACTCCTCCATTGCTGGTGGAATTTCAAGCTGGTACAACCAGTCTGGAAAGCAGTCTGGCAGTTCCTCAGAAATTGGACACAGTACTACTGGAAGATCCAGTAATACCTCTCCAGAGCATACACCCAGAAGATGTTTCAACTTGTAATAAGGATGCATTCTCTACTATATTTATAGCAGCCTTATTTATAATAGCCAAAAGCTGGAAATGGATACAGAAAATGTACCTTTACACAAAGGAGTACTACTCAGCTATTAAAAACAATGAATTTATAAAATTATTATACAAATGGATGGAGTTGGAGGATATCATCTCTAGTGAGGCAACCCAATCACAAAAGAACACACATGATATGCACTCACTGATAAGTGGATATTAGCCCAGAAGCTCAGAATCCTTCTTAGAAGGGTGAACAAAATACCCATGGAAGAAGTTACAGAGACAAAGTTTGGAGCAGAGACTGAAGGAACAACCATCCAGGGACTGCCCCACTTGGGGATCCATTCCATAAACGACCACCAAACCCAGACACTATGGCAGATGCCAACAACAGCATGCTGACAGGCGCCTGATGTACTGTCTCCTGAGGGGCTCTGCCAGTGCCTGGTAAATACAGCAGTGGGTGCTTACAATCATCCATCGGATGGAGCACAAGGTCCACAATGAGGGAGCTAGCGAATGTACCCAAGGAGCAGAAGGGGTCTGAAGCCCCATTGGAGGAACATCAATATGAACTAACCTGTACCCCTAGAGCTCCTTGGTACTAAACCACCAATCAAAGAAAACACATGAAGGAACTTGTTGCTCTGGCTGTATATGGAGCTGAGGATAGCCTAGTCGATCATCAATGGGAGGAGAGGACCTTGGTCCTGTGAAGATTCTATACCCCAGGATTGCCAGGACAGGGAAATGGAGTGGGTGGGTTGTGGAGTAGGGGGAGGGAGAAGGGGACAGGGGATTTTCGGAGGGAAACTAGGAAAGAGGGTAACATTTGTAATGTAAATAAATAAAACATCTAATATAAAAAAGAGATAGATTGAGAAAGAGAGAGATAAATAGAGACAGAGACACAGAGAGAGAGTCAGAGAGAGAGAGAGAGAGAGAGAGAGAGACAAAAATCAGAGAAGATGAGCATGGACTTGAGTAGGTGGTTAAGCAGGTAGGATCAGGTAGAGATTGAAGCAATGGAAACATTGATCAGAATATATTGTATGAAATCTTTTCAGTAAAATTATAAAAATATTTAACATAGAAATGATACCTGTTCTATGGTATTAAGTGTCTGAAAAGTAACTCAAAAAATAAATTCCACTAAAAGTAGCTACAAAAAATGGCACAAGAATGAATTTGGCCAAGGAAGTGAAAGATGTATGCCATGAAAACTAATACATATTAGAAAAGAAATGAAATATCATGTATAAATAGAATGATACCCTGTGTTTGTTGAACAGAAGTGTTTAAATTGTTTAAAACAGCCACAATGCCTAAGAAAACTATAATTTCAATGAAATCTCTATCAATAATCAAGCTTCATTTTATTAAAAGTAGTAAGAAAACTTGAAATTCACACCATACCACATTGCAAAATTTGAAATACATATATGCATGTAACAGAAATTATTATAAGAAAAGTGGCTATGAGTTTGAGAGAAAACAAGAAGAGTTAGGGGTAAGGAGGCAAAGAGGGATACATTAGACTGTAGGAGGAAAAGAAATGGAAAAATGACCAAATTTGGTTATAATCACAAATCAAAATTTAAACATGAAGGGAAGATACACTATGTAACTACAAAGCTAAAATAATCAAAGTGGAGTGAGGTCCACAGAGAAGCAAATATGAAAGCCCACATGAGAGGGTGGGATTATAGCCAAAGATATGCCTCAGTTACCTTTCAACCAAAGCACTGCAAACGTGCCATCTGTAAAGATTGCCTCTAATAAATGCTATTATGGATACATTTGTAGAAGTATAAAATTAGTTCTATATCTCAGACCAAACAAAAAGTACCTCAATAATTAAAGTTTAGACCAGTAATTATGTAACACCAGAAAAACACAGAGGGAATTTCCATTTACATTACTCTATGTAATGATTTTTACCCTAATAACCTTAAAAGCAGGTAAGAACATTTAATATAGATCAATGTAAATGACAAATAAATGAGCAAAATCAAAGCAACAGTTGTCCATGGCCCTGGTGCTGCCTGTATTTTGATGCTACTTCTGCTTNCCCGGGAGGGGTTGTCTGGAATGAGGAATGAATCATTTACTCAGGTAACTTCTTGTAAATTTCCCTCAATGATAAAAGGGATTTCCTGGGTGGATGGAGGAAGAGAGGCAGCAGTAGAGCGATAGGGGATAGGACAGGACAAAGTGTAACTGCTAAAGTCTCTCGGTTTCTATGGCAGATCTGCCAGGGTTCACCACAGAGGATTTAGATTTAACATGGCTTACAAGATTAGGATTCTATTTGTACCCAGTGATTGAATTACCATTGTTTCTGAACTGTATTTGTATGGTGTTTTCATTCATGGTTCAACGAGGTTACAGAGAGAAAGGTACAACAAAGCGTGGGTTTGCCAGATGTGAACCACAAAAGGCTGTGGAGATTTTGAAGCATGGGGCTGGCATGGTAGTGACCTGCCAGAGGAAACTTAGAGACATGGGTGGAGACATTTTGGAGCTCTGAGTCAGTCTCCATGAGATAAGAACAGGTCGGCTACTGCCCATCAGTGCATGGCCAGCCCACCAGGGCAGAGAGTACCTGGGAGGATTCAGTTCTTTTTTAATATTTCCCACAACAAGCAACCAAGCTGGAACCAAAGGAAACACTGAGAGAACACACAGCTTGTAGAATTGAAGAACAGATTTGCAATATGCGAAGCTAATACCTTGATTATATAAGAGAGCCAACCTATTAATAGCCTTAATAGCAAGAAAACCGAGTAAGAACTGAACAGACAAATTCACAGAAAATATGTATGTACAAACACAATATGTATTCATAGTCAATATGTATGTACAAACACACAAACACTAATTCTAATGACCACGAAATGAATATTAAAGCCAGAGTAAGATATCATCTGATGTCTAACAGAATGAGCATAATTATAATGACATAAGTTTATACAGTCAACATGAAAATTAATATGGCAGTTTCTCAGAAAATTGGGAATTGATCTACTTAATATCTAGCTGCATGACTCTTGAGCATAAGCCTATAGAACTTTCCATCTTACCATAGGGACACTTGTTCAACTATGCTCATAGCAGCTTTATACATAACAGCCAGAAATTGGAAACAACCTTGATGTCCTAAAAAAATGATAACATCATGAAATTTGCATAAAAACTGGAAACTATCATCCTGAATGAGGTTACTCAGACCCAGAAAGACAAACATGGTATGTACTCACTTATAAGTGGATATTGCATGTTTAGTAAAAGATAATCAAGCTACAACCCACAAAACCAGAGAGAATAAGTAACAAGGAGGTCCCTAGAGAGGACACACTGATCTCCTTAGGAAGGAGATATAGATTTTGCAAGTGAACTAGGGGAAGGTTGTGATGGGTATAGGAAGGATTAGGTATAGGGCTAGAATAATGCAGGGTGGGGGTACAGGAAGAAATTACTGGATTAGACAGGGGTGATGTGGAAATCTAGAGTAGTGGAAATTTCCTGGAATCTATGAGTCAAGACTACCCTAGTGAGGACTCCTAGTGATGGAGTATATAGAACATAAACAAGGTAGGTTTGGCATACTAAGCAAGAAATATAGCACAGTGGAAGATGTCAAGTTCAGGTATGATGATCTTTCCTTTGTGTCAGCAATTTTTATTGAACATCTCGTTTTAAATTCTAATTATTTAGCTTTGGGAATATCATTTTGAACATCAGTCTCTGTACAGTAAAGTATATAGGGCAGAGGTAAAAACAGTTATTCAAACAAACAAAATACAAGACACTATAATCATTTAAATGACTGATGTGTGTTCAAGAAAATCACATTTTAAAGCTTTTATCCATTAAAAGACAGTGTCTCAGAGGAAGTAGTGTGTAGAGCTAGTACCTTTCCTGGCAAGGTTGAATGTTTCTTGAGAGTGTCTGGTGTAGACAGGAAGGTGGAGGGGCTGGGTGTTAGAAACAGGATACTTTGGTCAAATGTGGGTAACAACAGCAGAAAAGGCAATGATTAGATGCATGTAGTTTTTCAGAGACTTCTGCATGTGAGAACAAGTTTACTCTGCCCAAAGGATAGTAGACCTAAGCTGACAAATACAACTTTTTTGGTTAATCCTCACATACATATTTTGTGAATAAAGCCAAAGAAATTATAAGATGCATTTGAACACTTGCTACCAAAATACCAAGTGATTTCTCAGACCTGTGACTTTTCAGCTTCTGCGTGTAAGAAGGGTACATGATTTGAAAGGAATGCTAAGGATGGAACAGAAGGCTGAGACCTGGAAAGGAAGACATGACTCAAAACCTTGTGATAGGAATCCATGAATGAGTTACAACAGTGTTGATTTTAGCAGAAGCAGAGATCTAGCAAGAAAAATGGATTCATTTAAAATGGAAGAAGAGAGTAACTTTAGGCTTGGGAAATAGGTGGTGACTTCAAATATGTGCCAATCACGATTTTTTCAGGAAAATATAACAGTTGTACAGCTCCTTACAGACTTCTAGAGTTATTTCATGTGTGTTATTCTGGCTTTACCCTCCTCTTTGATTTCCAAAAAGGAAAGTGAGGGATGAAGTTCTTTGTGGCTCCAAGCTACATATATCTCAGCATATCCACAATCCCTAATACACAGTAGTTTCCGGCAGTACAGTAATCAGGCTTTTATGCCACTGCTCTGCTCTGTCACCACTATTTTTAAAAAAATTCTCTGCTTTTGTAAAGTTATGGATAGACTAAATTCTAGAACTCAAGTCATAGCCCCTGTTCAGGAAGAGCCCCCAGACTCACCAGCCATGAGAAAAGCCTCAGTCCTTTCACACCGTGCAGACAGCTTCACAGAGTAAAATGAAAGTTACTGGGCATTTCCTTAGCACAAGGAGGCGGGGACTTCCAGGAGATGTTGAAAGAGCTGCTCAGAAAGCATTAACTGCTGTGGGGAAATCCCCTGTAACTCATAAAACTGGCCTCACTTTTCCTGAATTCTAGCCCTTCCTCTTGGGAACAAACAAACACAACTACATTGGCTGCAAAAATAGATAAAAAGAAATACTTTTGAATTTGTTTGCCTTTGCATTTTCGCTATTCTTCAGGGTTCCAGTAAGACACAGTGCTGCTTTTTTACTACTCTGGCTTCTCAGTAATTCAACCTCTGCTTTCTAAAACATCAGTTCTAAGTCAATGAAATTTAACATACTCATTTCTACTGGAAAATTAAGCATTTTTTTCCTATTTCAGTGTGTTCATCATGGTACCACAGCCTTTCTGTAAGTATTCCTACAGACTTAGTCTTTTATTAGACCTAGTTCAGAGCAATCCTTTTGTTCACCCTGGGTGCATGTCATTAACTGTGAAAGTCAAAGTTTTGCTGAGAGTGATAATTACTACTACTGGTTTGTAGCCCCTTGAACAAAGACCATTCATAGGGGCAGTTGCAGGCTACAATTTAATGAATGCATGATCACATGATCTCAGGAGAGAGGTATATCAGGGGAATGGTTAGAGAAAGGGGATAAGACAAATGCTGTGGTGTATTCAACTTTGAGTCCTTGGGGAATGTTGGATTAAATAGGAAGGATTAGAAAGGCTCATGTGGAAGTGTCCTTCAGCTCCTCCTGCACTTAACAAATACTGCTGAGAGAATGGATAAAGTAACACTATCACCCATCTCATCAGTGTCATGCTAATCTGGTAATTGTTCCCTGGTTGTTGGTGGCACTGACTGTTTTATACTCTCAATCAGAATGTGAAATTTTAAGGTTCATGGACTAAGTCAATATTCTTTGATCCATGTTTTTTGAATCCATGAAGGATAATTGCATATAGAAATTGCTTTCTTCTGCTCCAAGCTTCCAGAGTAATAAGTAAATACTCCATTTTGAGATTCCTTTTATTATTTTGGCTATCATGGTCCCAGTTATATTTTATACATTTCTTCTGCTGAGCATTAAATTCTTGGAGTTCAGAAACCTGTGGTAGCTTTATGACTGTAAGAAAAGACAAGCAAATGATATTATAAAAGAAATAATAGCACTCAGTCAGTTCTGCATTTAAGAACCAAGTCTAAGAACTCTGCTGATGCTCTGGCTACTGAGGGATTCTGGGAGAGAGACAGTCTTCAGTTGTGTTTCCACGAAGGTATATACCAGGCTCCAGTGGATGCTCCAGGTATACACTGGGAATTCTGGTTAAACTCAGTGGGTCTCAAAAACAAACAAAGAAAAAAAGACATGGGTGTTTGAATAGGAATTGTTTGAACAAACAAAGAAAAAAAGACATGGGTGTTTGAATAGGAATTGTACAGAGGAGAATAATTGTAGGAATAGAAGAATATTACAGAGGGTATGAGGTTATAGTAATCAGAATGCATTTTACACAGGTGTAAACTTTTCTACAAATAAGTACAATAATAAAAACATAAGTTACTCTTCTTGTGTTGTCAAGTCAAATAAAGGAATATCAAGTAAAAACAACAAACAGGATAGCCTTTCTCTTTTGTTTTATTTTGATTTTTATTGCATCATTTAAGGAATTATTGGCTTCTTATTGGCGCGATTCTCAGCATAGGTACATAAGAATGAACTGGATTCCTATGGGAAAGAGAAATTACAAAAACATAAGCAATCTTCCGAGATCTGTATACAACACTGTAATGCTGGTATACACACTCACAACAGGGAAGAGCCCAAGGAATGTGTAAGTGCTTATCTTACTAAGATAAAATGTAGACATATAGAGCACAGTCCGCTCAACATTTTGTTTCATAACAGCCAACCTGAGATAGGACCACAACATCTGAGAATATTAAGAAAAATCAAAATGCTTTGTAGACAACTGAAAGCATGCTGTCTCTTCAGTCTGTTCCTGTTTACTCTATATATTATACCAGATGTAGAAACTTGGATCGGGATCAGTTTTTTACTACACTTCAGTGGTCTTCATCCAACCTTCCTCTACTGCACACACACACACACACACACACACACACACACACACACACACGCACAAAAATCCGTACACATATATACATGTATACACAGACAAGTGTATAAAGGCATTGGTATGACATACTTAGTTTAATGTCCTGGGAAGAGGTAGAAACGTTTTGTCAGGGTCACCCTTTCAGCGGTGGGCATCTGTAGCCTATATTCTGGTTTTTCGAATGAAGATCGAACCTAGAAGTAAAAGGAAGGTTTATAGCCATAATTTTTAGAGAGTAAGATCTCAACTCAAGATGGACAAAGATTGCATTGACTAGCATGACAATAAACAATGAAACAATAACTCATGGCATTTATAAAAACCAAAGTTATGAGAATATTTCCCAGACTATTAAATTTTTTCTGTAGTTGACAAATATGATGGGCCCAGGAATATTAGATTCTGCTCCTTGTTCTACCAAGGTAAGGATATATGTTAATATATATAATTATTTCTTAAGACTTCTGATTATAAAACATTGATACCATGTATGGATTGTTGACTAACCAATAAATAAATAAATAAATGAATATTCTTTTTATAAAAATAACAAATATGAACTTTTCCATTAAAAGCAGTTTGAGGAACTAAAGACCAACAAAGTAGAATTGATAGAGCTTATAGAGCCCCACCTTTCTGAAAATGTCCTCCAAGTCACAAGACCAGGCATATTCTTTCATGTGTTTGATGAGACACTCAATGAAAAGTGAGCCCCGGACAGGATGTCGCCAAGACACATTATCTGAGAATAAATTACATTCCAAATATTAGGATAGACCTAACCCTTGATACAGATATAGCCTTTCCACTCTAGGTGAATACTTTATAGCGCTTATACTCTACTCTATATTCTGCCTGCTATATTTTCAGTGTATACAAAAATCAGTGAGTATATTTTCCTCATAATAAAGATGGTTGTTGTAAAAATCCAGATATTCAGACAGTGTATCTACTGATTTCAAGGAGGTAAAAATCTAACAGTAAGTTAGGCTGACTACAGAAGATAATGTGATTAGGTTTGGGAGAATAAGAATCTGAGTGTGTGAGGTGCAATGTGTGCTTTGAGCTTTACTAACCAGTAACCCCCAGAGCTCGTGTCTCTAGCTGCATATGTAGCAGAAGATGATCTATTCAGCCATCATTGGGAAGAGAAGCCCCTTAGTCTTGCCAATTTATATGCCCCAGTACAGGGGAATGCCAGGGCCAAGAAGGAGGAGTGGGTGGGTAGGGGAGCAGGGCGGGGGAAGGGTATAGGGAACTTTCGGGATAGCATTTGAAATGTAAATAAAAATATCTAATAATAATAATAATAATAATAATAATAATAATAATAATAGAACCTGAGTGTGGTTGGGCGTGGTGGTTCATGCCTTTAATCCCAGCACTCAGGAGGCAGAGGCATGCGGATTTCTGAGTTCAAGGCCAGCCTGGTCTACAAAGTAAGTTCCAGGACAGCCAGGGCTACACAGAAAAACCATGTTTCGAATAAAACAAAAACAAAAACAAAAACATAAGAATCTGAGTGTGTGGCTATAGGATTCAATATAATGACTGTGATAGACATTCATTGTACATTTTTTAATGCAATGTTCTTAACTGTAAGATGAAAATAACTATGGCTACTAAAAGAGATAATTGAAGAATAGATGGCACACCACAGATATCTGAGTAAGATAAAGGAAATAAATGGAAAGGAGCGAAGGCAGGTGTTTTGGAAAGCACTTTGCACATTGAAAGTACAGATTATTTTCTGAAAAGTCAATTGGAGTTTATACAGGCAAATTGCAGCTGGGTTTGTTAGCAGAAGAATAGAGTCTGATTCACTTATAATGAAGAGTGAAGAAGGCAAAAGAAAGAGTGAGAGAATTCAGCTGGTGGATTGTAAGAGTTCAGAAGACTCTAGAACTGGAGATTTGGAGATCGATATATGGTACAAGACAAAAGGAAATGATTTAAAGGAACAGTTAAATTTAATAATAAAGCTGGCTGCATTCTTAACCTAGAAGCCTGTGGGTGCTTTGGTATGGTATTTTTAAGTTAAATACATTTATTCTTTGACAATTTCTTCCATTTGTAAAATGTATCTGAGTATGTTTATGACTTGTTCTCTCTTTAGTTTTCTTATACTCATTAACAAACCCTTCTCCCTTATGTGTCTTTTTCCTGTGTGTATGTCTGTTGTATTTTTAGTGATTCACTGAGTATAATTAGGAATGTCAGAGTGACCATGAGTATGAAGCTATGTAACAGATTCTTATGGGCTCATTAATTGGTATATTTCTTCAGATGATTATCCATGTGCTAGAATTTATCAGTAGCCAATAGTTCAATAAGTATCGATGGTCCAAGAATATATCAATAGCCATTGTGATTTTTATCACTGGAGGAAAAAATGTAGTGAGATGTACATCAAGGCATAGTTTACCCAATGTAGGAGTAGGCTATAGCTGAATGGTATAACCATATTCAGTAATATAATTTGTAAGCTATTTAATTAGATGCGAGGCCTTAAGAATATATTTGAGTAAAAGAATATAGGCCTCAAAAATGTAAAATTCAGGAAATAAAATAAGACTGAAGGAGTTGGAGGGGTTTCCAGCCCCATAGGAGGAACAACAATATAAACCATCCAGTAACCCCAGAGCTCCCAGGGACTAAACCACCAACCAAAGAGTACACATGGTGGGACTCATGGCTCTAGCTGCATATGTAGCAGAGGATGGCCTCGTTGGTACTATGAAGGCTCTACACTCAGGTGTAGGGGAATGCCAGGGCCAATAAACAGGAGTGGGTGTGTTGGTGAACAGCGGAAGGCAGGGAATGTTTGGGGGTTTCAGGAGGGGAAGCCAGAAAAGGGGATAACATTTGAAATGTAAATAAAGAAAATATCTAATAAAATCATAACCTCTAAATAAGCAAAATAAATATAAATTAAAAAGAGTCTTATATAATGCTAAGTATAGAGTCCCTCTTTCTAAAAGTAACAGAGACAAAAGTGACTTGTATAAAAACTCTTTACCTGGTGTTGAAGAGCAGAAAGCAATAAAATCTTTCTCTATATGGGCCTTCTTAATGCCATCATCTTCAAAAACTGCATCCGTTAAAAATTCCTTTTCAGAGTCGCCTACTGAATCTTTTAACAACACCACTCCTTGTTTCTCTTGAAATTCAAAGATGATTTCATATTACTAATAATTTCCAAGGGAATTATTGCTGTCTTGAAACTTCTCTTAAACCCTATTTCTAAACATACTAGTCTGTCTTCTATTTATATCTATGTATGTGTGTGTTTATGAATATACACTTGTGTATAAAGTATTTGTTATAAGCCATGTCTTAAAAATTTATTTTGCCCTTAATATTTTTTAAATAGTATCCAAAGAACAATATGTATGTATTGATTATTAATAGTGATATTCTTTAGTGGAAAATGAAGCAAATATTTACCAGTTTGAAATAAAATCCACAGGATATATGAGTGGTAAAATAGATGTTTGATATTTAGGAATCAATTCCAAACACTGAACAGTACTGTCTATCTATAAATGATAAAGTCTCCATGGTAATGCCCTGTTACTTTAAACCATCAGCACTCACCTCCACGGCATGCCTGAATAATAATCACCTTGGGCTTGTCTTTCAAGTTTGGGCACTTCAAAGTGTTCATCATCTGAAAGATTGTGTCCACCTTTAAAATATCTGAAACTTCATTAGAGTATGTGGTCCCACATATTCCCTCCTGGATACCATGAGACATGAATACAAGGAAAGTACTGTCAGAAGTCTTGTGCTCTGGGCAGGCAGCAAATTCTTTCACCTCTTTCACCATCTCCTATAAAAGACAAGACCAGTGATTTTACACTGTGACTTCTCTAAGGACAGTAAATGGAGTCCTTGAATAAATACTCAAAAGTCAGTGACATGGAAATGAAAATTTCTAATTTTCAATGTTATATAAAGCAACACTATAACACTATAGGAAGTCATCCTGAGATTATTGAGTTGTTAGAAACGTTTTACAATTGGATGTTACATGAGACTGGCTAAACCATGTTTGCATTTGATAGGCATGTATAATATTATGTGGTTAGTAACCAAAGAATATCACCAGTACAGAACTAGCAAGACTTCAGTTTTTAGCTTCTGTAACATCTCTTCTAGCATTATCTAAGGGGAAGAAAGATATGGACACTGTTTCTATATCTTGAGAAATTTTACCAGAGCTGTGAGATTTTCTTTCACTTTCACGGTATACCCCAGATCCTGCAGAAGCAAATTCATTTCTCTGAGGTCAACATGAGCTCCAACCCTCCGAGAAAGATGTTGAAACTCTGTGTTGCAGATAATGAGGGCAAGACGTGTACGAGTGCTCGTATTCATTATTGGATAAACCTGTATGAAAAGATTGAATGAACAGCCTTGCTTAATTCATTATCTACTTTATGTGAATATGACAGTTCCTAATTCCTTTCTCTTAATCCTTTCAAGAAACCAACCTTGTTAAAGTTAGATCAAGACTAGGATGGAAATTGAACCTTAATTCATGAGAACTAATAGAGTCTAGAAAACACCAGGTAGGCTCTAAGCATCTGCCCTTATTTGAAAGTGAGATTTTAAGAAAATGAAGGGGTAGTAGTTAGGATCTTTAAATTGACAAACTGTTTTTTGTTTGTTTGTTTGTTTGTTTGTGTGGGGGTGGGTTTCATAGACTGTGGAAGTAACAGTGGATCCACATCTGACTTAGGTTCCTAATCTCTAAATTTGGGACACGGCAACAAACTTGGCTATGACACAGAACCACCACCCTTCAGGATAGCCTCAGGACTCTTCAGCTTGTTTCATCCTGGATTCTGGAGCACAGCACCTCTGAAGAATTTTCTTTCCATATCTTCTGGGCTTTTTCTAAAGGGCAAAACTTGAGGCTCCCAGTCAGTTCTGAACATGTGCCACAGTCTTTGTTCTGTTCTTCCTTTGTTTCTGTATGAGAAGAAAAATGCACATGAGTGGATTCAACTCTAGTGGTCTCAAATCTATTCTCTTACAGTCTTAGCTACATGTGAAGATGGGTGAGGGCAACTGTGGGTTCAATACCACATTGTAGAAAAAGATACTGATCATAGTTAATGGAACATATTTGAAGTCAGAGAGATCCCTAATGATGCGATGGAGGATCTGCCTTGGGATTAATATTTTTACAAATAATTTAGATAAAAACAAAGCAACGAGTATTATTTTAGAAAGTATTTGAGACTAGAATAAAATTTTAAGTGGTGGGGGTGGGTAGAAAATATTTCTTATGTGATTACAGTAATAATTTAAAAATAAGTTTACCTAATTTATAAAATGTTATACAAAATATTAGGCATCAAGTACTTTTTTAGAAATGATCCTCTGACCCAGCATTGCTTCCCATTGTGTTTTCACATTATCAAGGAAGGAACAATACTGAATACATGAAGCAGAAGAAAAGCAAGATAGAATAGAATGGTAAGTGATAAAATTAATATGCAAATTTTGTGAATTCATATCACTCATTTTGACTGCATCTGTCTCGAAAGAAGTGTTTTTTTTTACAATGGTTTATGCCAGTAGCTCCTGAGGCTTTTATTGGATTCCAAGTTCAGTATCATCGAACAATGTGATATACTTCTAAATAATTTGATATAAATTTGGTATATTTCAAAATAGAAATAAATTACAAAGGTACCTGGAGAACAGAAATTAAGCAATCAAAATGGGCAAATTTTAACTTATTATAAAAGGCATTTAGACAAATTGTTGAACAAAGTCACAAAAATGGGTTGGTTGTAGAAAAGAGTACACACCCAAGAATTAGTATACTGGAAAAATATGGAAATATTTATTAATTGATTAAATGTGTCTTGCTTCTACACAAATGTCTAAAGCAACAACAAACTAAGCAAATTTTATTTACACTAGAGATTTTTTAAATGATGTAATAAAATACTCAGGTAAATGGGAATATCACATCAGATGAAATATCCCGAGAAAATACATGGATTAATCACCACTAATAGAGCCAGTAGTATAATTGATTTTTTTTTAAACACTGGACTTTCTGACCTGGGGAGAAAGAATTGTCTTCTCGATGAAATTATTTCAGAACTATGGTGGAAAACTGCTCTTGTAACATGCAGCTTTGGTTATTTCTTAAGAAATAAATTAATAATGGGTGTGGTGTGTGCTGACTGCCTCAGCTCCATAATGTAGAGGAGCCATTTCAGAGCAGACCACTTCAATGGGTTTTCTGTCATTTGGGACATAAATATTTTCTGTGGGAATTCTGTGTTGTGTGAAATGAAGTCTATTTTTGTCTTTTTAATAGTAAAGTTAATTTACACTCTCCAAATCTGTACTCATTATCTGTAGGATTCACCCACCCTGCACCACCAAGCTGTCATTGTTATCATCATTCCAGAATATATCCTGTTTGAGTGATCAGCTATAGCCAATAGAAGCCACACATGTGTTTGATGTATGACACATCTAAGCTGAGCTTACAAAGTCTTCCACAAATCATCTTCTCATATTCTTTGCAATGTCTCTTACAGGCTAACTGTGAACATAGTTCTGTTAATACTGTTGGCTGTAGGTGTGTAAGATGTCTGGCATGGAACAGAGCTCCTTGTTCATTAAGAATGACTATTTTATAATCATCATGAATAAGAAACAGCCTTCTACCATGTAAGAATAAATGTGAATATTGACTTTCTTACAGCATTCAATGTTATCATAATAAGAGTTTGCATTATTGTTATTATGCCTGAAATGCTGGTAGGTAGCTTTAACTCAGGGATAGTTTTAAATAAATATTTGTTTAATATTTATTTATGCAAGTTAAGTTCAATAAGAAGTATAACTTGTCATACTTATTCTTAAACACCCTATAGTATAATTTTGGAGAATAATTGGCATATGATAACCATTTTTCTTCTAGTGAACAAGAAAATTATAGCACACATAGATAACTATAGAGATTCATGGTTGGCAGCTACTATGTGTTATGATAATTGGTGTGTGATAAGGAGATAGAAAACTTGAGAGAGGAACTCATTAAAACCTAGACAGAGACTGAAAGTGGGTAGAGGGGAAAAAAGTAGTCAGGCTGCAGTTTTTGAGTTTCAGATTTGAACAATTGCCAGTGATGAGAGCACTGATTAAGAAAACTGCTAAGAAGTGGAATGGGGAAGAATGAAAAGTTTATCTTTGGGGGGTGTTCAGATAAAATGTCCACAAAAATAGGCACTTGAATGGTAAGATTTGGTACCTAACTAGGGAGATAAGACTTGGACACAGACTCAGAAAGTTTTGTATAAATAGACAAGAACTGCTTTGCTCAAACAAGATATACAGAGAATAAGAAGAGGAAAATGTGAGTTACTCATAGCACCCCCAACCTTGGTTCAGCCCAATGAAGATAATAATGCAAAAGAGATGAGTATTAGTCCTCTACCAGTATGTGTACCTGAGGATGAAGGATATCCTCCCTTAGAATCTTCTGTAGCAACAGATGTTTCGGCTGATGGACCTGAAGAGAGACAAAAGAAATTAATGCACCATAGCAAAGTCTTCCTCGGTGAGATTAAGGCCAGTATGGGCTACAGGAGACAAGGCAGAAGGAATAGGAATAGCCATGAGACACACAACAGAGCCACAGACTCAACAATTGGAGTCTGGAGCTGAAGGTGAGAGAGTCGTCTTCAAACCAATATCAATTAGACATTGGTCATCCGAATATATAGACTCTCAACTTGGTCTAGATTCAGGCTCTTACCTGATTGAAGCTCCAGAATTCCTGCCAGGTAGCAGTCTTCATTACAAATGTAAGTGATAAAGATTTGGCTTGCCTGGGGCCCTTTTTTAGAGACATGATCACATAGGTCCCGTGCCTTGTCCATAACAGTAACGTTTGCTAGTTTTATTTTATCCATTTCTTCCTGATTCAGCACTCTCTTCTCTAAAAGTTCATCCAGCAATCCATTTATTGTCCCTGTACTCACTGAGTTGATAAATTGCTTCCTCTTTGCCCTCAGGATCTTGTCTGTTTAAGACACAAAGAATTCTCAAGTCAAGAAAACAGTTGTATGTTCCTTTCATGTAGTAAAAAAGCATACTCTCTTTCAGAGTGAATCAGCAAAATGTCACATACTTTTTTCACATACTTTTTTCCTGCTCTCTTCTTTTCTATTTCTGCTCCACATTTGCTCTTCAACATTACACAAAAGCGTAGAGTATGAGGCACATATCTTACTGTTAGAACTCAAGAAGCATAAACCATTTTCTTTTGCTGCCACCATCTCTATCACTCATTCAGTTCCCTCTGTCCAACTAGGGACACTTAATACCTAAGACTTCAAAAATGATGGCAACAATGGCAGGATACAAGTAAAGCACCATTTCCTATATGACCTTGGCCAGAGATTAAGACTTCAAGAATCTTCTGTGCAGACTTCTACATAGTCTTCTCTTTGCCCAGATTCAGCTAACCTAAATAACTCTAGAAACTAATGATGGCTTTCAGAAAAACGAGTCCCTTTCCAAATGACTTATTCTCCAAACAAGCCCCTTTAATAATAGAGAAAACTCACCAGCCATGGCGTTTCTCTTCTACACGGCAGAGCTTCTGAAACTGAAAGTATAGAGTTAGTTCCTTTCCAACAGGGCGTGATACAGATTGAGAAATAACCACAATTGCTGTGTGCGCATGTTTCTTTCCCTAATTAAACTTAGGTTTAAATGCTCAAGTCTGACAAGGAGTCAACCATAGAAGTGATTTTACTTCAACACTTGGAAGAGCTCAGGAAAGAAAGGGAGTGAGTGTTAGTCATCAAGAAAGAAATGAGCTGTGACAACAAGTCAGGGAAGCGAAGGTAGTGGATTTGTGGGATTCACAGGAGAGGAATGAGTAGGCAGGGAAGGCGGCCACAGGTGTTTCTGCTGCAGGGCTGGACCTGAGACTCTGAGATCGGAGCTGAGGGAACAAAGGTAGAAGAGAAGATTTGTAGTCAGTATACTATTTTCTGGCTTGTGAAGCCTGTGGGCTAGCAGGAGTGCCTATTGCAGTTGGGGGCTGGAATTAGGTAATGAGTGGTCAAAAAAAGGGTATGAGGCAGGGCAGTAGAGGTAGGCTGAAGTTCCTGTTCCTGTTTTGTTGCAGTTAGACAGACAGCAGGATTGGACTTGGAGGACCAGAAGCAGAGGCGTGTGTCTACTGTCAAACTACTTGCTTCCCTGGCAGGAGAGGCCCTTGAATTACAAGAGTGTCTGCTGGGCATAGGTAGCATCGATAAGGATACATCAAGATGGTTGTGTTCTAAAAAACCAAAACCAACCAACCAACCAAACAAAACCCCACAGCTCTTACCTTAAAGGTAATAAATAGATACGTTTATTCTGGAGTCACTGTGAGTGACTATACCCAAGAACACAGATTTATGTTACCCCAAATTCCTAGTTCCAACATGGAAAGTTTCATCAAGTATTTCTAGTTTTGGAGAACAAAGAAAGATATAAACCAAGGCAAGTTTAAAATGCATCGGCAAGCTTAAAAAGCAGATACATTGATGTGGTGGAAAGCTTTGTTATAGTCATAAAATGACAGTCTTAGTTTTCTGATTGGTTAAATCACATGTTCTTCTATGTTAATAGCTTCTAAGAGGTTTTTATTTATTATCACAAGGTGTTACTTCAGATATAGCATGGTCCAAGGAATTGTTGTTCTAGAAGGCTAACATTAATCTAAGATGAAGTAGTTACCCTCTGCACCTACAAAATTCCAACCTTTCTACAGTACAGCAATTCCAATTGTCTGTCCATCTCAGAAGACACAAAACTTTCTTCCAGGGGGATTCTGTTCACATCCAGATATAGCTTCTTTTCTGGAATTTTTCTTCACCATTGTGAGTAGATGCCTAGCTCGTGGCTTCTTTGTTTTGTTTCCTATAACATACATAATCAATAAGCTTAATTTAAATTCGTAACAAAAGAAATAAATGTTCTTCAACTACTGACTTTGGTTATCTGTTATGTGCTATATCTGCAACAATAGAGCTGAAGCTTCGAGAGAGACACTTAGGCTTCTCATTCACAACAGCAACTCTAGTTGAGGAAAGAAGACAGGAATTTAGAAAATATAACTCCATTGATCAGTTATTAGGGTAAATCCATGGCAATACACAGCTAGGCAATGCAGAGTCAAGTGGTAAATGGAAGGTTGGGACAATGGGGTATACACTCTAGGAAAGAAAGAATTTACAGCACCTTGAATTATGAGTTGGGGTGTTGTTCTGGATAGTTTTATATCAACTTGGCACAAGCAAAAGAAATAAAGCCTCTTCACTTAGAGATAGCCTTGTAAATGTTTACTGTGAAATAAGGAAATCAAGTAACCTTGCTTTCCCACAATCTTAGGGTACAAAGGTCCAAACCAAGCCCTGTATAAATCCTGACAGTGCTTAGATTAGATATCGAAGCCTTTTACTCTGGTTTAGGTGTGCTTAATAAAAATGTTTCCTTTTTACAGAAACCACAGACAATTATGAAAATCAATATAAATTTAAAAAATATAAATTTAAGATTTGATAAGAAGAATAGGTATTATTTCTTAATTTCTTAATTGATAGGCTACTAGTGTGATGGATACTGGATAAGGTGCTGACTTTTGACACAGAGTAGAGGCTCTCGCACAGCTAGTGTGAGAGGAGTGAGAACTCAAGATTCCAGTGTCTGTGCAGATGGCTGTGGAGAAGGAACATCTGACAAAAACATGAGATATTGGGGTGAGATCAAGGAGAGTATTCTGATGAGAGAAGTCAGATTTGGATGCATGCAGTCCACTAGAGGCTTACAATGAGAATACCTTGATTCCACAAGGACACTTGATGGGCAGATACTCTTGTTAATCTGACTGGTTTTGAAATTCCATAGGAGACCTTCATGTGTCTTTGAAGTTGTTTCAGAAGTAGTGTAGTTGAGAAAGGAAAAGGTGAAGCCATCATGTTCATGGAAACCCGAAAGAAATAAAAAGGGTTATAACAAGTTGAGTTACTGGGACTAAACAATTGCTGCTTTCTAATATTGAATGTAATATGACCTGGGTCTCATGTTCCATTGTTCTGGCCTCCCTTCCAAGGTGAATTTGTGCCACCTTAACTGTGAGTGAAAGTAACTTTTGTGTTTCTTCATTTGTTCTTTTAAGGTACTTGTCATAACACAGATAAAAGTAATAAATGTGGCAGGTAAACTGGTAACAGAGAAATACTATTTGGGAGAATGTTTAAAAT
Source organism: Mus pahari (assembly GCF_900095145.1). Classification (NCBI taxonomy): domain Eukaryota; kingdom Metazoa; phylum Chordata; class Mammalia; order Rodentia; family Muridae; genus Mus; species Mus pahari. The sequence goes on along the minus strand of NC_034599.1, from coordinate 1,806,028 downwards.
CTATTAAATGAAGCTATTTGAAATGAAATATTCATTTCAAAAGAAAGGTTCTATTTGCAAATGGAGCTCTAACATATTTATGAAAGAGAAATTTTTTGATTAAGGAAGTTGTGAATTAAGAAACTAAAGCAGTCATTTTAAACTGTTCTCTCTCTAAAACGTATTAGATTTTATTTGCATTACACATATCTTGACTTGGGCTAACTAAGAGTTTTTGAACTTCAGAGAATGAATTAGGATGGGGGAAGGAGGTCAGTTGTTCCAGCTTTGGTCCTGTTCTTCCAGGCACTGTCACTAACATTGGTGCTGTTCAGTGCACATGGCTGGAGCCTTGAGCACCTCATTTGCTTTCAAAGCTTTGCTGAACATGAGGCCCCTCCAAATCCTCTTTGAGCATATTTATAGTGAACATGTGATTTACATGTTCATTTGAATAACTCTAAGTTTTGTATTGTTCATGATGTTAGGGAGAATCATTTGCCATCTTTGCAACAGAGGTAATAATGCAAATTTTCTAGATTTTCTTTTACTCAATCTCATGATTCTGTGTCTCTACAGATTTTAAGAGCAATAAATGTAGTATATTTGGAAGCAAAATTCACTGTTTTTGATTCTGCTGCTATTGAGCAATGGTTTGGGCCTTTATAAGGTCTTATAGTTCTTTGAAGGACTGCATGTGAACTATAGTGTTAATGCCATTTATGGACAAATTAGGGAAAGAAAACTTCACATGGTCACATAGCCTATGATTGTCCTGCCTTGAACTTAGGCAGAACTATAGATCATGGAAAGGATACCAGATTGTCCTCAAAGAATTCATGTCATTAGTAAAACTTTGAATATGCTGTATAATATTTCCCAGACAAGTACAAATTCACTGTCAATGATACAACCTTCTTCCATGGAACAAAATATTGGAAATGCTCAATATTGTATTTGGCTTCAAACTACAGTGATTTCATACTCAGACTTATGGTGAGTGTATTACGTTTTTACTGGTAGGAACAGATACCATAAACAAGGCAACTCTTATAAGGACAACATTTAACTGTGGTTAGCTTATAGGTCCAGATGTTCAGTCTATTATCATCAAGGCAGGAATATAGGGGCATCCAGGCATGCATGGTGCAGGAGGACCTGAGAATTCTACACCTTCATCTGAAGGCTGCTATCAGAATACTGACTTCCCAAGCAGATAGGATGAGGGTCTTAAGTCCATGTCCACAGTGACACACCTACTCCAACAACATCAAACCTCCTAATAGTGCCACTAGTTGAGCCACACATATATACAAACGATCATCTTGAGGAAGTTCAATAGAATAGGAAACACATTGAATTTTATTTCAGCTCTATGAAGAGCTCATCAAGTCCAGTAACTAAAAACTCTAATAAATGACTTGATTTTCATTTCTAGTACTCTCCTAATACTACATATGATACTCCATGCCAGAAAAATTCGAAATTGGTAGGATCTAATAAGTTAGAACTTTTCCTGAGCTTTCTAGAAGATAATACTTAAGAATATATCAATATACAGGCAGATGAAAGTCAGTCTAAGCAAAATTAGGCTCATTTTCCTCCTAAGAAGGATACGGCGTCCTGGTCAGTCTACATTCCATACTAGCTGTGCTTATTTGTATTCCCCAGAGAGCTGGCCACATCATTAACAACTTCATGTGTGGAGTTGAAAGGCAGTGTCAATACATTCATAATCACATATTTTGAAGACTGTCTACTTCTGACAATGGATTCCTTGGGACGACTCTATTCCATTCCAAGTAAGGAATGTTTGTTAATGATAGTTAAGTATTTAATACATATTGTAGATTAATATCAGAAATATATCAAGAGTGTTTCTGTGTGTGCTTGTGTATGTCTGTCTGTGTGTGTAAAATGTTACTGAAATCCAGAATGAAGACTGGTTGGTTTCTATGCTGGAGCTCATACTGCCTAAACATATCACAGTGGAGAGTTGGTATGTCTTTAAGTTTGTAAGAGAATCATGAACAAGGAGCAAAGACAAATTAGAGGACTAACAAGTTTTTGTCAGTCCCCCACAGACTATACTGATACTGGTTTATCTTGATTGGAGTAATAATGTGAAACATAAGAAATAATATATAGAATAATCAGAAATTATTTAGAAACAGAGAACCAATAATTGCATCAATAATTGAGAGGATCTCCATGACACAGGGCAGCAACAGAATAACTGAATAACTGCAATAGAATAACACATACATATACACATACACACTACATTTCCATATCACCTCCAAAATACCCTGCAAATCCAGGCATTCTCTCAGTGTTCCCTTTAACCCTGTTGCCCTATATCTCCTGCTTTAATCCCCAACTATGCACAGTCCACCCTTAAAATCTATTCTATTTCTTCTCCCATGGGAGAACTATGAGGCCCACCTTGAGCCTTATGTGCTACTTACCATCTCTGAGTCTGTGGATAATAACATGATTACCCTCTATTTAACAGCTGATACTCACATATAAGTGAGCACATGTTTATCTTCTGGGTCTGGGTTACCTTCCTTAGTATAATTATTCTAGCTCCATCCATAGTGGATTTCATAATGTTATTGTTTTTAACAGCAGAGTAATAATCCTTTTGTAAATTTACATTTTTCTTTTTAAAAAATTAATTAATTTTTTCACTCCATATTTTATTCCCTGTCCTCCGTCCACCCTCCAACTGTTCCATATCCCATACCTCTTCCCAACCTCCTGTCTCCACGTGTATGTCTCCACCCCCAACCTCATCTGAACTCTAAACTCCCAGGTGCCTTCAGTCTCAATAAGGTTAGGTGCATCATCTCTGAATGAACACAGACCCAGCAGTCCTCTACAGTGTATGTGTTGGGGGCATCATATAAGCTAGTATATGCTGCCTGTTTGGTGGTCCAGTGTTTGAGAGATTGCAGGGTTCCAGATTCATTGAGACTGCTTGCCTTACTACAGGATCACCCTTATCCTCAGCTTCTTTCAGCCTTCCCTGATTCAACAACAGTGCTCAGCTGCTTCTGTCCGTTGTTTGAGTGCAAATATTTGCATCTGAATCTTTCAGCTGCTTATTGGGTCTTCCACAGTGTGGTTATGCTAGGTCCCTTTTTTAGAGCACTCCATAGCCTCAGTAATAGTGTTAGGCCTTAAGACCTCCCATTGAGCTGTATCTCACTTTGGGCCTGTCACTGGACCTTCTTTTCCTCAGGCTTCTCTCCATTTCCATCCCTGTATATCTTTCAGACAGGAAAAATTATGTATGAGAGTCTTTGGCTGACTTGTGTTTCTGGCTACTATGAGTAAAGCTTCTAAGAACCTAGCTAAACAGGTGTCCTTGGAGTAGGATGGAATGTCTTTTTGGTATATACCTAAGAGTGCTATAGTAGGTCTCAAGGTAGATTAACTCCCAGCATTCTGAGGAACTACCATATCGATTTTCATATTGACTGTATAAATTTGCTTTCTATTGTGCTGCTCAGGTGAGGTAAAGGGACTAATCTCCCAAGTATGGTTTCTAGCAAGAGACAGGACCAGCTAAGGACAGTGGTCCAAATCAGGGACATCACCGTGCCCTTTTGTAAAATGTGGCCCTAGGACATAAACACAGACTCCAGCTTCCCTAGGGCAATGGACCTAGACATGGTAGCAGCATATGCCTGGATATCCCCAGGACCACAGGTGGCAGCACAGCACTAAGATCAGCATGTCCATCCTGAGTAAGTGTGGCTATCAGATATCCACATTGTCTCCTGTGGCAGCTCAGACCATGGATATCTGACTGGCCTTTGGTAGTAACTCAGGCCGTAGATATCAATATAGACCTTAGCTGCCACAGGACCACAAACTTAGACATGACCCTTGGCAGACCTCACCACGTCCTCCTCATATCTGCTGTTTCTTCACAGTTGAAGAGTCTTCATTTCCTGTCTCCATGGTATATAACCCACTCATCTTTGCTTTGTCTTCCATCTCCCCACCATGTACTCCATATTTTCCACCTCTTTATCACACCTATATCCATCTCAGTGGCCTACCACAGAAGGGACTTTGGTACCTTCTTTTGGTTTCCCTGGGATGGCATGGGTGCCAGAGTGTTTTCTTTCAGGCCACCCAAGCCAGTGGACCAGGTCTTCTCTGGCCTCCCAGGACCAGCATCTGAATATTTTTCTTTCTATGTAACTGTCTCTGTTTCTCTGTCTATGTGTCTGTCTGTCTCCATGTTACTATCTCTGTGTCTCTGACTCTCTCTCTCTCTCTCTCTCTCTCTCTCTCTCTCTCTCTCTCTCTCTCTCTCTCTCTCTCTCTCATTACCTTCTCATCCACAGCCAAGTCTTTGAAAACAGGTATAACATGGTACAGTACTGGTCAAGCATGGGATCACATACTTGTTACCAAATTGATTTTAGTCACTTGACAGTAAGATAGATTCAAGAACCCAAGGTCTCAACAGTCACATGGAACATTCTTTTACTTCCATCAAGCTCTATACACCATTATATACCTGAAAAAATACTCACAACACCAGGAAATAGGCAAACTTATCATGATCCTTTCACTAAAACAAGGCAGCAACCACATGAGAGGAGTCCTAGGAGAATGAACTTCAGTTTGTCCATTGTGCTAGAGAAAGTTCCAAGCAAAAATTCTTTTGAAATAGCACTCCAACAAATAAACCATCCACTAATCTCTTGTGGCCAGTTTGTTCACACAACACTGAAATTTACAAAATATTGTTAAAAATGAAGAATCTCTGGCTCTACATGTACCTGTTGCATGAGACTGACATTGTGATAAGTCACAATGAGGTTTGTTTATGTGTTTCAGGTTTAAAATACTAGTCTAAATTCATCTTTCCCCGAGTATCATTCAAGAAGTAATAAGACATTATTGTAGTATTTTCAATATGACAAAATCTAGAGTCAGCTAAAAGATGGCCTCTGAGTAAGGCTGTGATGAGATTAATTGATGTAGGAAGGTACATTTAATTGTGGATGGGGCCATTTCTACCCTTAACTGCATAAATGTAGAAAGGAGCTGATTGGTAGCATACATGTACCTATTGTTCTCTGCTCTCCTACTGTAGATGTAATGTGCCAAATCGCCTCCCCTTAACTGCTCTGCCTCAAAGGACAGTGAAACAGAACCTTTTGTCCCTATGTGGCTTTTGCCACAATATTTACCACAGAAACAGGAAAAGTAAATTCAGACAAGCATAAAGACAAGAAAATCTCTTGGGCCAGGTACAAAGAATACATGGAGAAATCAAACCTTGAAAATGTCCAGTTACTTAATTTTATCCAGTTGAAGTAGAACTTGCTCAACAAATAAACTGTCCAAGTAGCAAAACATCTTCCCACTTGCTGGGTTTCTTGTGTGTGATGCTGCTTCCTTTTACCACACCAACACCAACCCAATGTTCTCTTTTGTTTTATGGTTTATTGGAATGCAGTAAGAAATGAATTTAAGTTGCAGGCTAGAAAAATTGCTTCTATTACATTGGGACTGGATTGTTGCTTTCTTTTGAAATGAAGGAGTAAAGAAAAATTTAGCACCAGCTTCCTTACAGCATTTTCTGAAATAATAATTGCTTAGTAGAGTGCAAAGCACATCTTGCCTGAGCAGCAGTGGGGTTTCTGCTGGACTGATGGGCTCTGAATTGATGACATATAACTAATGCCACAATTAGGTTATTTAATAATTTTCATATTGATTTTTGATTTCAAGTAATAAGTGTACTACTAAGTCTAAAATATATGTTGCATGAATGTAATATAAGGGGTTGATAAATTATTGACTAGAATCAGTATATGTTTATATTTTGATTATACAAATTTACTGAGTAGTATATCATAATTTGACATATCAAAATATTTCAAAGGGCTTCTGGTTTCTGTCTGCACCTGAAGCTGATCCTATGCCACAGCGCTCCATACACAAATACTACTGGGAGAGAGCTCTTCTCCCAGAAGTGCCAACACACCTGTGAGCACAGGTAAGACAACCACTTCTGCTCAAATTCCTGACCCAAGAGGGACTCTCCCAGAACAATCAGGGCACAGGAACCAAGGAACAGCTAGAAACAGAATCCATCCTGTTTGTGTCTGCATCCCACAATTGACCCTGTGCCATAACTTTTCCTACTCAAATTCCTTCAGGAGAGAACTGGTCTCCCGAGAGTACTAACACACAGGCTTGCAGGAGAGATAAGCCATAGTCAGAGACAGCAAGACGAGCTAACACAAAAGATAAGCAGATGGTGAGAGGCAAGGGCAAGGGCATAAGCAACAGAAAACAAGGCTACTTGGCAACATTAGAACCCCATTCTCCCACCACAGTGAGCCCCGGATATCCTATCACACCAGAAAAGCAAGACTCTGATTTAAAATCATATCTCATGATGATGATAAAGAAATGTAAGAGGGCATAAACAGCTCACCTTAAAAATGCAGGAGAACACAGGTAAACAGATAGAAGCTCTTGAAGAGGAAACACAAAAATTCCTGAAAGAATTACAGGAAAACACAACCAAACAGGTGAAGGAATTGAACAAAACCATTCAGGATCTAAAAATGGAAATTGAAACCACAAAGAAATCACCAAGGGAGACAACCCTGGAATTAGAAAACCTAGGAAAGAGATCTGGAGTCATAGATGCAAGCAACATCAACAGAATACAAGAGATAGAAGAGAGAAGCCCGGGTGCATAATACTTGAGAAAACATTGACACAACAGTCAAAGAAAATGCAAATTGCAAAATTCTGCTAACCCAAAACATACAGGAATTAAAGGATGCAATGAGAAGACCAAACCTAAGGATAATAGGTATAGAAGAGACTGAAGATTCCCAACTTAAAGGGGCAGTAAATATCTTCAACAAAATTATAGAAGAAAACTTCTCTAACCCAAAGAAAGAGATGCCCATAAACATACAAGAAAACTAGAGAACTCCAAATAGATTAGGCCCATAAACAAATTCCTCCCATCACATAATAGTCAAAACACCAAATGCAAAAAACAAAGAATTCTAACAGCTGTAAGGGAAACAATCAAGTAACATATAAAGGCAGACCTATAAGAATTACACCAGACTTCTTACCAGAGACTATGAAAGCTAGAAGATCCTGAGCAGATGTTATATAGACCCTANGAGAACACAAATGCCATCCCAGACTACTATACCCAACAAAACTCTAAATTTCCATAGATGGAGACAACAAGATATTCCATGACAAAACCACATTTACACAATATTTTTCCACAAATCCCAACCTACAATGAAAATAGATTGAAAACACCAACATGAGGAGGTAAACTACATGTTAGAAAAAGCAAGAAAGTAATCTTCTTTAAAGAAATGCAAAAGAAGATATCACACAAACATAATTCCACTGCTAAGAACAACAATAACAGGAAACAACAATCACTATTCCTTAATATCTCTTAGCATCAATGGACTCAATTCCCAAATAAAAGGACATAGAATAATAACAAAATATGTAAAAAGGACTCAGCATGTTGCTGCATACAGGAAACACACTTCAATAACAAAGATAGATACTACTTTAGAGTAAAGGGTTGGAAAACAATTTTCCAAGTAAATGGTCACAAGAATCAAGCTAGAGTAATCATTCTAATATCAAATAAAATCAACTTTCAACCAAAAGATATTCAAAAGATAAAGAAGGACATTTCACACTCATCAAAGGAAAAAAAAATACCAAGAACTCTCAATTCTGAACATCTTTGCTCCAAATGCATGGACACCCACATTCATAAAAGAATTTTAACTAAAGAAAGCTCAAAGCACACCTTGTACTTTATACAACAAAATTAACAAACTCTAACACCCCACTCTCATTCATGGACAGATCGTGGAAACCCAAATTAAGCAGAGATACATTGAAACTAACAGAAGTTATGGACCAAATGGATTTAACAGTTATCTATAGAATCCTAAATCAAAAGGATATATGTTCTTCTCAGCACTTCATTGTACCTTCTCTAAAATTGACCATGTAATTGGTCACAAAACAGACCTCAACAGATACAAGATTGAAATAATCCCATGCATTGTATCAAATCACCACAAATTAAAGCTGCTCTTCAATAGCAACAAAAACAACAGAAAGCCCACATACACATGAAAGCTGAACAATGCCCCACTTAGTGATAACTTGGTCAATGAAGAAGTAAATAAAGAAATTAAAGACTTCGGAAATTAACAAAAATGAAGGCACAACATACCCAAACATATGGGACACAATCATTGCTCTGAGTTCCTCTAAATAGAAAATGGAGAGAGCATCCACTAGCAGCTTAACTGCACTCCTAAAAGCTCTAAAACAAAAAGAAGCAAAGAGGAGTAGATGGCAGGAAATAATCAAACTCATGGTTGAAATCAAACAAGTAGAAACAAAAAGAGCTATACAAAGAATCTACAAAACCAGGTTCTGTTTTTTTTTTTTTTTTTTTTTGAGAAAATTAACAAGATAAATAAGCCCTTCGCTAAACTAACCAGAGGCCATAGAGACAGTATCCAAATTAACAAAATCAGAAATGAAAAGGGAAATATAACAACAGAAATGGATGAAGTTCAAAAAATCATCAGATCCTACTACAAAAGCTTATAATTAACCAAATTGGCAAATCTGGATAAAAATGGACATTTTTCTATTAAGATATCAGGTCCCAAAGTTAAATCTGGATCAGATAAATGATCTAAACAGATCTAAACAGTCCTATAACCCCTAAAGAAATAGAAGCAGTCATTAAAAATCTCCCAGCCCCCCCCCCCCAAAAAAAAAAAAAAAAAAGCCCAGGAGCAGATGGGTTTAATGCAGTAGTGCAGAAGTCTATCAGACCTTCAAAGAAGACCTAATAACAATACTCTTCAAACTATTCTACAAAATAGAAAGAGAAGGAACACTATCCAATTGATTCTATGAAGCCACAGTTAAGCTGCGTATTCTCCCTTGGAGATAGAATGGTTTCTGTCTAACCAGGAACTTGTTCCAATTTCCATTCATAGAGGACTTAAAAAAATATTTTTTTCTGCTTCTATCATATTTAATGTTCCAAATAGATTTTAAAAACTGTTTGAGTGGATATTACTTTTAGCTTCAAGAGATACTATGTATATTTAAGAGACATTAACTATTATACATTATTTTGATGACTTAAAAATGTCAGCTCTGAGTTGTATATTTTAAAATAATCCCAGCACTTGGGAGGCAGAGACGGACAGATTTCTGAGTTCGAGGCCAGCCTGGTCTACAGAGTGAGTTTCAGGACAGCCAAGGCTATACAGAGAAACCCTGTCTCAAAAAAAACAAAAAACAAAAACAAAAAAATGATTAATGTAATAAAAATATAAAGAAAAAATATAACAAAGGTTAAATTTTCTTTTTTGACTATTATACCCAGTTTAAACTTTAAAAATTGGTTTATTACCATATAATTTTTATCCTTTTATCATTAATTCCCAAAGTTGAAAACTTAAAGATCGCTGCTTCTAGTTACTCATAAAATATATAATTTATTGTGATATAGTCACCGTACCTTGCCATGGCATAGTACAATTTATTTTATGTTCTACGTTTTTGTTGTTACTTACCTACTCAAACGTAATAAACCAATGTGTTTATTGAAGTCACAAGAGTTTGAGTGAACTATACACACATACACACACACACACATACACACACACACACACACACACACACACACACACACACACATGAAACTTACCTCAGTGTGGAAATGTATGCTAGTAATCCCAACATATTGGAGGTCAAAGGCAGGATAAGATATACATTTGGGGACTAGCCTGGGTAACCTGGCACTTCAAGCCAGACAAAGTTACAAAGTGGTGCTCTGTCTCTAAAAGGCAAAATAAAACAATGTCTCTTCTCCCCACCAAGGCCTGTGCTGTGCCAGCCCCCTCATATTGGTGCAATCTGAAAAGGCAGAGTGCTCTGGCAAAAATGTCACTCTGCCAGCTGTTTTCAAGGCTCCCATTTGACATGATTTTGTAAACTTTGTTCACACCAGCTGGCAGATAAACAACAAATCTTCCTTTGCCAGTCTATTAGCAAGGTATCAGTGAGGTGCTGAGTCCTATGGTATGAAGTGGTGAAACCCACTGTTTTGGCCAGGGCTGCAAGTTGGTACCAGCTGAAACTTGGTGTCACTGCCACCTCAGAGTAAACACAACGCCAAGCTCTCTGCTCTTCATTGGCTGACTTGGCTTCTTCAGCTTTAGTGGTATCCAAAAAGTAATCTAATCATGTTGAGGAAGTACCTTAACCATTTTGGAAGTTGAAGGTAGTGTTTGCCATTTCAAGATATCTGAGAAGGCTGTTCTGCTTCTTAAGAAACTTAAAATTTGCACTGACATCTTTCCTCTCAGCAAAAGAGAGGGGGCAAGGCAGAATGAGGACCTGACCACATATCCAGCGCAGGGGATTCAGAAACATCCCTTGTTTATCTACTTAATGTAAGCAAGCCTAACATTTTAAAATATCACCTGGTAGGCCTACCGAACATTTCTGCCTTTGGACTGTAAGTGCTTTCCAAAAGTTATGTGAGTTTCAAGGAATGTGGTGTAAGGTTGATTCCCTCAAGAGTAACAATAACCTCCACGTTCACAAGACTGATAAACACAGACACTTAACAGAAACTTGAAAAGCCCAGAGAGCCAAAGAGCCCCCAATGGTCTCCCGAGAAGTTCTGAAAAAGAATACAGGGAGAAACATGAGATTTATGTTGAAACTGAACCCTTACACAAAGACTATAATGATATTCTTACCCAGGCCAGATACCACAAACTTCAATCAAAAAAGTGGAAGGGACAACAGCAACGTGCAAGCCAAATCAGACATGGGGTTTACCCAGAAGTCAAAGCACCAGAAAGGTAACACCTCTGTGGGTCACAAGAAGTCAAAGATGCCTTAGAGTAGAGCGGGAGGGCATGTAGCTACTAAGAATCCAGGAGCTGAGAAGGAAGCAACAGGGAAGAAACACTGCAAGAGACAAGTGTGCTGCAGGAACCATCAAAATCTGTTTCACTCCACAAACAGTCAGCCTATTTGAGTAAAAATATGATCAAAGATCAAAGTTGTAATGAGAAACAAAAAAAAATGAATAAAACAATGCAAAGTGCTCAATAACAAGAAATCTACAATTAAATCTGAGCAAATCTTTTCAGTTGGTTGTCTCCTGAGTTAGAGTTGGATGACTCTTCTTGATCGGTTACTAGCAGGCCAGTTAATCACATTGACATTAATAAAGAAATAATTCCTGGAAAGCCATGTCCTTTCCATTGTACAAACTATATTCTTTATTCTTTATACTTTATTCTGGGAAGATCCCAAAATGCTTCTTCTAAATCTTTAAGTTTCCATAATGCCTAGTGTTATCATATTTAATAGCCTTCGAATTTGCAGAAATATCTCATTAGAAGTGTTGTTTCAATCATAAACATCAACACACTGATATGTAGCTCTCTAAATTATTTTTGTACCTTATAATGAAAGAAGTGCTTTTGAGGGAATGGTTGTTTTGCAGGAAAAGTATTTCACCATGTACCAAATTGAAGCTAACAAGCTGAAGACTCTTGCTGGAGTCTGAGGGAGAAGAGCTTTACTACTAGCTCAGACTGCAATTGCAGTCCCTACTTGTGGACAATTCCTTCAGTCACACCTTCTCTTAAATATTACTCTTCTGTATCTACCTACAAATTTAAGGCCTTTCAGTCCTAAAATGTCACCTCATGTGTGTCTGAAATCCATGAATTAGGGCTCTATATTACCTTTCTTAGTGAAACAGTTATCTAGACTGTGAAGTTTTCAACTCTCAACGTTCACTAAGGGCTGAGTCTCATTCTTTTTTGTTTCTTTGTTTTGGCTTTTTGTTGTTGTTTTCTCTCTCTCTCTCTCTCTCTCTCTCTCTCTCTCTCTCTCTCTCTCTCTCTCTCTCTCTCTCTGTGTGTGTGTGTGTGTGTGTGTGTGTGTGTGTGTGTGTGTGTGTGTGTGTGTGTTTGTTTGTTTTTGTTTGGAGACAGGGTTTCTCTGTGTAGCCTTGGCTGTTCTGAAACTCACTCTGTAGACCAGGCTGGCCTCAAATTCAGAAATCCGCCTGCCTCTGCCTACCAAGTGCTGAGATTAAAGGCGTGCGCCACCACCGCCTGGCTGAGTTTCACAGTTTTAAGTATCTTGAAGCTTAAATCCAGAGTTTTTAATGCCTAAAGGTTGACTCTGAATTCTTTTCATATATCTGCCTGCTGAGAAACTCATTTCTACACTTTGATCACCTAACCTATCTGTGACTTTATTTCTTCATCTCCTTGTCATGTTTTATTACCAGCTTCCAAGGCAGAATTATTGACATCAGCCAAAGGTATTCTCTGAGGGAAAAAGAAATTTCTTTAATAGCATTATACTTAATTTTTCAAAAACATAACATGAAAAATCTTTACCTCTACCATTTTTATGCAAACCTACTTTTGAATTTTTGTCTCTAATTCAAGAGAATTTTATCTAATTTATATAAATACTTTTAACAATTATGTCTTAATTTCCTAATTTTCTGATCTATGAACATGGAAGATATATTTCTCAAATAGAATTCATATGATTCTACATTGTTACCATCATATCTTCTAGCACTTTCTCATATGTCCCTAATACTTTGGCTTTACCGTTTCTAGTTGTGCAGAGACCCCTCTACGTTCCTTCTCATCTATTAAAGTGGGAGAGGAGTGAGCATAAAGGCAGTGACATACTTCATAAAGGAAATACATTTCTAGTACTTATAATATTACCAAAGTCCTCTAATGTTGATAATATATTGTGGATAATATATTGGATTTGGATATTTGCATAGTTTATTGAAGGGAGTGTGGTCTTCAGTGACTCTGAAATTAACAGTTGTACACATTTCATGAGGTCACAGTACAGTGAAAATTGTGCACTTTTGCAAAGCTTAATCTAAATGGTGTCATTTTCTATATCATACAAAAATTGAAAACAAGTTTAAAAATTACACAGTGAGAGAATATAAAGTTATAATATTTTGCTGTGCACTGATAGGGAAACATTTCTATGATTCCCCAGTAGAAAAACAACGTACATAGAAGTCTTAGTCACTGCTTATTCTTTTTAATACTTATGAAAAAATCACATGTATAAATGTGTGCACATGTGTGCTCATGTTGATTTATATATATCATAAAATACAAAAAGCATAAAAATAAAATACACAATAAATATTAAGTATTTGATTATGGAGATGTTATCCAGAAAGAATGTTGAATTAATTTTATTTTTACTTCTATTTTTGATATTTGAACATCTTAGTGCTTGAATTTATTACAAATTTTATTGTACAATAAATAGTTTTTGAAACAATGTGAACTCCTTAATGATTAATCATAACTTACAGATTCAACAGTATGAGTTTCATTCAGGTTAATGATTTCTAGGCCAATTGTTTGAAGAGGCTAAGGTCGTTGTTTTCTGCACAGAGTTTCCTGAAGTGTTTTTCAGGGTTGATTATTTAAGCTTCAAGGAAAAGAGAACATGCCAATTTCCAAACAGAGTGCCTGGAAAAAGTTACATGTACTATTTTAAACACACAATGCTGTATCTTCTAATCCTTTTCAATCAAAAGGGATTCCCTCCCCAAGCATCTCCTAATCTCTTGCTAGTATCAGGGAAGACTTACCTGCCAACAAATGTTACACACTTTCCCTGTTTGAAAAGAACTAGGTACTGGCTATGCTGCTTCCATTTTTGAGCTTTATTGTTAACATATATATCTTATTTTGAGACCCAAAATTCTAAAATGACACTGGCTAAAGAAAAATATAACTCCTAAATGTATTTTGGGACAGTTGATTAATTCTTTCATAACTCATCCAACGAGCCATTATTTTTTTAAACATTTTTCTTTGAATATTTTGCTTATTTACATTTCAATTGTTTTCTCCTTTCCAGGTCCACCCTTTGGGAACTCCCTATTCCATTGCCCCCCCTGACTCTATGAGCATCCTTTCCCACCCTCCCACCTGTCTTCCCACCATGGCATTCTCCTTCACTAGGTCATCGAACACCCTCAGGCCCAAGGGCTGCTCTTTCCACTGATGTCCAACAAGGCCATCCTCTGCCTCATATGCAGCCTGAACCACGGGTCCCTCCATGTGTACTCTTTGGATGGTGGTCCAGTCCCTGGGAGCTCCAGGGGGTCTGGCTAGTTGACACTGTTGCTCCTCACATGGGGCTATAACCCCCCTCAGCTCCTTCTGTCCCTTCTCCAACTCCTCCCTTGGGGAACCCTCACTCAGTTCAATGGTTGCCTGCAAGCATCTGCCTCTTTACTTGTCAGCCTCAGGCAGAGTGTCTCAGGAGAAATCCATTATCAAGCTCCCATCAGCAAGCATCGGCAATGGTGGTTGTATACGGGATGGCTAATATCCACTTATGAGTGAGTACACACCGTGTGTTTATTTGTGACTGAGTTACATCACTCAGAATGATATTTTCAAGTTCCATCCATTTGCCTAAGAATTTCATAAATTCATTGTTTTTAAAAGCTGAGTAGTATTCCTCTGTTGAGGGACATTTGGGTTGTTTCAAGCTTCTGGCTATTATAAATAAGGCTGCTATGAACACAGTGGAGCATGTGTCTTTATTACAAGTTGGAGAATCTTCTGGGTATAAGCCCAGGAATGGTATACGTAGGTACTAAGGTAGTACTATGTCCAATTTTCTGAGGAACCACCAAACTGATTTCCAGAGTGGTTGTACCAGCTTGTAATCTCACTAGCAATGGAGGAGTGTTCCTCTTTCTCCACATCTTCGCCAGCATCTGCTGTCACCTGAGTTTTTGATCTTAGCCATTCTGACTGGTGGAATCTTACGGTGGTTTTGATTTGCATTTCCCTGATCACTAAGGATATTGAACGTATCTTTAGGTGCTTCTCGGCTATTCGAGTTTCCTCAGTTGAGAATTCACCGTTTAGCTTTGTTCCCCATTTTTCGATGGAGTCAATTGATTCTCTAGAGTCTAACGTCTTAAGTTCTTCATATATATTGGATATTATCCCTCTATCAGATGTGGAATTGGTAAAGTTCTTTTTCCAATCTGTTGCTTGTCATTTTGTCCTATTGACATTGTCCTTTGCCTTACAGAAGCTTTGCAATTTTATGAGGTCTTATTTCTCTAATCTAATCTTAGAGCATAAGCCATTGGTGTTCTGTTCAGGAAATTTTCCCCTGTGCCCACGTGCTTGAAGCTCTTCCCCTCAGTGTATCTGGTTTTATGTGGAGATCCCTTGATCCACTTCGAATTGAACTTTTTACAAGGAGATAAGAATGGATCAATTTGCATTCTTCTACATGTTAACCTCCAGTTAAACCAGCACAATTTATTGATTATGCTTTGTCCACTGGATGGTTGTAGCTCCTTTGTCAAAGATCAAGTGACTAAAGGTATGTGGGTTCATTTCTGGGTATTCAGTTCTATTCCATTGATCTACTTGCTTGTCACTGTGCCCAATATCATGCAGTTTTTATCACTATTGCTCTGTAGTACAGCATGTGGCCAGGAATGGTGATTCCCTCCGAGGTTCTTTTATTGTTGAGAATAGTTTTGCTATCCTGGGTTTTTTTGTTTGTTTGTTTGTTTGTTTGTTTGTTTTTGTTGTTTCTGTTATTCTAAATGAATTTGCAAATTACCCTTTCTAACTTGAAGAATTGAGTTGGAGTTTTGATGGGGATTGTTTTGAATCTCTAGATTTCTTTCAGCAATACGGCCATATTACTATATTAATTCTGTCAATCCATGAGAATGGGAGATCTTTCATCCTCTGAGGTCTTATTTGATTTCTTTCTTCAGAGACTTGAAATTCTTATCATACAGATGTTTCACTTCCTTAGTTAGAGTCACACCAACGTATTTTATATTATTTGTGACTATTGTGAAGGTCGTTTCCCTAATTTCTTTCTCACCTCAACAAAATTCAACATCCCTTCACTTTAAAAGTCTTGGAAAGAACAAGAATTCAAGGCCTGTTCTTAAACATAGTAGAAGCAATATACAGCAAACCAGTAGCCAACATCTAACTAAATGGAGAGAAACTTGATGCAATCCCACTAAAATCAGGGACTAGACAGGGCTGCCCACTCTCTCACTATTCAATATAGTATTGGAAGTTTTATCTAAAGCAATTAGACCACAAAAGGAGGTAAAAAGGATACAAATTGGAAAGGAAGAAGTAAAAGTATTACTATTGAAGATGATATGATAGTATACATAAGTGGCCCCAAAAATTCCACCAGACAACTCCTAAACCCGAAAAACCACTTCAGCAAAGTGGCTGGATATAAAATTAACTCAATCAAATCAGTTGCCTTCCTGTGCTAAAAGGATAAACCATTAAATTTTATGAAGTAGATTAGGAATAGGTGACAAGTGGTTTTATATATATGTATCTGCATTCAGCTGTGTATCTGTCTATATGTCATTCTTTCTGTCTGTCTCTATGCCTGTTTGTTTGTCAGCTTTTAGACTGGTAAGATGTTTTAGCAGTTAAATAATTTTCTCTTAAGTACAGTGACCTGATTAATCCCAGGTATTCACATGGTAGAGTCTCCTTTAAAGTATCATCTAGGGGTTCTAGTCAAAATAGGTGTAGTCAGTCTTACAATTAAGCTTATAGCATTTAGGAATGAGAATATGTTTTTAGATCTAAGAAGGCAATTCTAGTTTTATAAATGCAAGTTTGATAGAGAAAGACTAAATACGGAATCCAAAACTTGCCATGANAAGANAGNTAGTACTTTTTCCAAGGATGCTAAATAAAATTGGAAATCTTAAATTGTAAATAAAAATTTTAGTTGATAAGTTTTCATAATTGTTACTATTGTATATAGTTTATTAAGAATAGGGAAAACTTTTATTGGACTAAAGGTGTAAATGTTGGAGGTTGTTTTGTGTGCTGTATATTAAAATGTTGATATCTGTGCCTGGAAAAAAAAAAATAAAGTATCATCTAAGCCCCACTTTCTTGTTGCAGCATGTTCTTTCTAATACACACACACACACACACACACACACACACATGCACACACAGAAAGACACTAATTAATATTTTAAATTTTTGTAATGTTTAACATTTAAATTGAAATTTAATATTAAAATTTAATGTTAAAAGTTTTGAATGTAAAAATTTATTTATTTTAATCTAACATTTTATAATATATGTTCATTACTTGAATTGTACTTGTAAATCCAGACCTGCAACTGGACTTATAGAACTCCATTTTTCCCAGGCTCTCTGTACTCTAAACTCCCTGAAAATTTGCTGTGATTTCAATCCCTGGGAATGGTCATATAATAAAAAGTTTATTTCACAGAGTTATTTTTTTTTTTGGTGAAAATTTCTATGTAACCACACTTCTTAACACATAATATGACTTTATTCTTACCTCCACATTTTCTACTTAGAATTTGTGGATAAAGTTCTCTAACATTAAACATGTAAGCATCTCTTCGGTGATTTTAGTCTCTATGTTTATTTGATTTCTATAGTATAGTTGCTTGGCTTTATGTATAAATGACAAATATACATAATAAGACAGTTATTTCCTTAAATATTTTAAAAGAAATAACACTAGAAATATGTTCAAATTGATTACATTAGAGAAATCTGTTTTTGATTGTATGTTACATGAGAACACAGGGAATAACTAACTTGTTAAATAAATCCCATTGATGAAAAGGAAGAAAGCAAGATTCCACACATAATAGGAGACAGGCAAAATAAAGGATCAGTCTGTCATATTTAGACTGATATGCACACACATTTATACAATAATTTTCACTCAATGCATAATAATACAACTTTACTTTTGGCAACTACATGCTTAACTGCTTAAACTGACAATGGAAATAGCTATAATTCTTGATTTACCTCTTGGAATAGAGCTAGTCTCTTCATTTAAGCATCATTCTGAGTATTGACACACAAATTAAGGATATGTCAATCAAATTTTTGTCATTTCGTATTTCAGTTTGCTTATTTATTAATATTACATAGAGTTTTCAAGATGCTTCCACTTTTTAAAATTGGATATTTTATTTATTTACATTTGAAATATTATCCCCTTTACCAGTTTGCCCTCTGTAAACCCCCTATACTATCTCTCCTTACCCTGCTTCTATGAGGGTGCCCTCCCACTCACCCAACCTACTGCAGCCTCACTTCCCTAGCATTCCTTTATACTGGGGCATCAAACCTTCCCAGGGCCAAGGGCCTCCCTCCCATTGATGCTAGATAAGGCCCCTTCAGCTCCTTCAGTCCTACCCCTAACACCTACATTGGTGTCCCTGTGCTCAGTCCAATGGTTGGCCGTGAGCATCCAAATCTGTATTGGATCAGAATCAGGCAGAGCCTCTCAGGAGACAGTTTTGTCAGGATCCTGTGAGCAAGCACTTCTTGGCAATAGCAATAGCATCTAGGTATGGTGTCTGCATGTGGGATCAATCTGCACCCTGTGCTTACCCTGTGCCACAGCTCTCCATACCCAGGTCCCACAGGCAGTGAGCTGGTCTCTCAAGAGAGCTGACACACCTGAGAACACAGGTGAGACCACCACTTAGCAAATTCCTGGCCCAAGGGGATGCTTCCACTTTCAATCCATAATTTAATAATTTGTTCATAGAGAATGTGTGTACAGGGGCTCTGTGTGACTAGAGGCCTCTGTTTCATTTTTTCATTCTATTATCTTCAGGCAAAAAAACAAACAGTTTCTTAAATGTGACACATGTAGAATAGTTGTCTTTCTTTTTACATACATGTATTAACATGATTATAGAATTTTTCTCAACCATGCATTCAACTACTATTTATTTTTTGCACACTATGACCCAGATCTTCTGCAGCTTAGGCTGCAGTTAGTTGCAAGTTAGACCTACATATGCCCCATTCATATCTGGAGTCATGATTTAGAGAGGAGGAGAGACAAGGCTAGAAAATGAAAATGTAAAGCTCCAGTGAACTCTGCTCAGCATCTATATATAGCTGCTCAACAATCACCTGGAACTCCAGTTCTAAGGAATTCAACACCCTCTTTTGACCTCTGCTGGTACATTATTTGGTAGTAGAAATTCCCTTCCTAGGATGGGAGAAGCCCCATTTCAAGATGTGATTATGTGGAACCAATGACACTTGTCCAAAGCCATCCTAAAGTGAAATTCATGTAAAATGAATGTATATTTAAGAACCCCAAACCAATGACTAATGCACAATTATTTCTAGCTTAGACTCATTTGGTCTAGAAATTACTATGCTACACAGACAAACAGAAAAGAGTATAAGAAAAAAATATTCTAAACTGGATCATAGTCTCACAAAAGTGTATTACAGAAGCAGATAATCAAGAAACCTTGCTTTTCTGCAAATACAGGTACAAAGTCCAGCCCAAGCCATAAACACAGGGTGGAATTATTCTCTCTATAGTGATTAGAGTTAGAGGTAGAGTCAGATCCCTGAAGTGAAGCAACTCCAAAAACTGTTTTAAATATTTTTTGAGGAGACAGTTATTTTTAATGTCTCCTTTGTTCTCAAATTACAGATAGTTATAAGGATCAACATAATCCCAAAATTTTGACAGGACATGAAGTTCTTAGTACTTGAAACAAAGATCAATAGGCTAGTGTGAGGACTTGTGAAGAGGATGCTGAACTCTGACACATCATAAGACTTTCTGAAACCAGTTCTTAGGAACAACTGGAAAAACTGAAATATGAGATGTTTTAGAGTGATGTGAAAGAGAGTATTCTGATAAGAGAAGACAGATTTGAATGCAAGCAGTGCTCTGGATGCTTAAAACAGAGGTTCATGTATTCCACAAGGAGGTGGGACATGTCTATAATCTTGTTAACCTCACTGGATCTTGTGTGTCTTTGATGTTGTTTCTAAAGCTGCTCAATAGAAGAGCAAAGACATGCCCTTTTAGAATATGGATGACACCCATTTTCTCAATTACACTAAATAAAAAAAGAAAAGTGTAAAGTGGCTGAGTACAAATAGACTTTTTTTTTCTATTTTCTGACTAAGAAATAATGGGAACATCTGCCTCAAGCTCCCATCTCTCACACTTCCTAACACTGCAGACCATAACCCTTACATATTTTTTAAATTTTCCTTTCTTGTTTTGATTATGCACTTGGTGTATGTGTGTGTGTGTATGTGTGTGTGTGTGTTTGTCTGTGTGTGTTCCTGTGTGTGTGTATGTGAGTATCAGAATCCAACATACAAGGATACAATTCTCTCCTTTTACCATATGTCTTTCAGGGATTGAACTGAGGGCTCCAGGTTTGGCAACACATGTCATCTTACCATCTCCTCTGTACTTCTTGTCAAACTTTAAGCCAAGATAAACTTTTCTTTTTAAGTCACTAGTTTGCTTTTATATTTGTCACAGCAATGAGAAAAGTAACTCATAAGGTAGATGCAGAGGCAACAACAAGAACCATTATTAAGCATGCTGAAAGGCTGTGAAATGAAGCTTATTATGCTTGTCAAAGAGTTCCCTGATAAGACTGAAGATACAAATGATAGCTCCAAAATATTTATACAGTAACTATTTCCTGATTAAGGAAGTTGTGATTTCAGATGAGAAGGTAATCACTTTAAAAACAAAAACAAACAAACAAACAAACAAAAAACCCCTCTTCTTCCTTATTTCTTGGATTTGATTTATATTACATGTACTTTGAATAGAGTTAATTAAGAGCCTCTGAGCTTCAGGGATTGAAACACATAAGGTAGAAAACTAATATTCAAAACTTGCTCTTCCTTAATTCTGTCTCTTCAGGCATTCATAGTAATCATTGTTAACTGTTCACTGTTTTTCAAGAGACATGCCCATTACCTGTGGTTTCTCATTTGTATTAAAAGGGTTACTGTACAGGAGTGTACTCCAGAGCAATTGAAATTATGTGAATTTTGATATGCTGATTTTATTATGTTATTTGTGATATTAATTTTTGATCTCTGTAATGAGAATTATAATCTGCATTCTCTAAATTTTCTACCATTTACACAAACTCATTATTCTGTGACTCTATAAATAGAAGCAACAATAAAGTGACAATATGTGCATTGCTTGTTCTGTCACTGGGATGTGCCAAGTTAGGCCATGGCAATCTCTTTTTCTTTCCTTGAGGATCATATCTGGATAGTATTATTAATTCCACTTTGTCTGTGTACCAATTATGCCAGGGTAAAATGCCACTCTCTGGAAGTAGTATAGGATGATGTCTCACTCTATTGGCGACCAAGGCATGTTCCTAGAAAACAATCTGAGTACCAAGAGGCAGTAAGTTCTTACCACCTATTCTATTGAGGTTAAAATTAAGGCTAAATAACTTAAATAGGAGGGCTCATTGCTGGCTGTGGAAAGAAAATAAGAAAATACCAGTGACTTTAGCTAGTATTTGAATGGGAAAACAAAAAAACAAAAACAAAAAAAAACAAATAAAACCTTACATTTCTCTCAGTCTTGAACATTCTGGCTGTCAACTAACTTGCTCCTGCCTCCCAGTACCTGTGGATTTTACACAGGTTTTCACTCCACTGACAAGGAGAAATATCAGGTTCTTTGTGCACAGATGACCTGTCTGGCATTCCCTGTGTAAATTTTCAGCTTCCAGCTGGACAGATTTATGCTTGGAAGGAATTGTGTAATTGTGTCAAGTTTACTCATATAATTTGGTAGAGTGTATGTACCTTATGCTCAATTATTCAGCAATCTTAGTCATATCCACAAAAGACTTTTACCATGTGATATTACATATTAAAAATTTGGCAACAGGAAATAAAGTGACTTGACTAAAATTCAATGTTTCTCAAATTTTCAATAAATAAAATATAAATATGGACTATGAGACTGGAAGAGATCTTTTATAATTGAGAATTTGGAGTATTAGAGCCATAAACTGCTACACTCAAAGGTCAAAATGTACAATTAGTGAAGGAATCAATAAAAAGCCCGATATTATGAATGTTATGAAGTAGCTGTAGAGATCATTAAACTCAGTAACACCATAGACAGTCAGATCTACAGCAAGAAGATGAAAATCTCGTGTTCTATTGCTCATAAAACTAATTGTGAATGAATAAACAAACTAAAATACTTTGCAGAATTGTTTATTATGATGATGTGGATGAGAGCTCCATAAGTCTTAGTGAATCATTTGGTTATGGCTTATTCAGAGACATCAGACATCTCAGACATTTTAACTGTAAAAGACAGGAAGATGGTGGGGATTATCGTTGCCTATCTGGCTATTAATGATCCTATTTGCACTTGTAAAAAGTATGGGGTACATTGAGTAATGATAAAACTAACAAACAAGATGGAAAGCCAATGAAAGAAAAAGTTAAAATCCATTGTTCCACGTCTACCATCCAGTGTATATTGTGGTGCGGTGTGAAATTGTGAAGTCTTTTCACTGTCAGAGTTTCATGCTTCAGATTCTTAGGGATATACCAGCATTATTAACAGATACTATACATTTGTAAAACTTCCTTTGAAATGAAGATGATGCAAGTTTCCATGATAGTTACAGTCTTTCTACATGGCTACAAAACTAGCATCAATGAGACCAATGGCTGAAGCTTGCTTGGCCAGTAAACCCCAATCAAACTACAACCACAGTGGCTTCTGTGTGTGTAGATGGCTGAGTTCTTTATCACCAAAATTCCTTGGAGTTTGTGACTTCAAATAAAATCTTTTAATGAACTTGAAGCATTAAGGCCTTCATCCTACCTAGGGTGGTTTCCAGGCATGTGGAAATGTCTTCAGTGCCCTACTATGGTTTTTAAAAGTACTTTAGTAATTTTTAATGTTGTCATTCTCTTTAATAAGTATATTCTCTTTCTGTTGATCTTCAACCTTTCCATTTTCTTGTTAAACAGCATATTTTTCAAATATTTATGTTCTGTATTTTTTTTTTGCTCCCACATTTCTCGATAAGTTTGAATAAAACAAGCTCTCACTAATCATGTCTTGAATGTTGACTTCCTTGATAGAGCTTCTTTCAAGTCATTCAGCCCATATCAGGATGTAAAATACATGTAAATAAACTCAATTTGAAAATGTAAAACAAACAAGCTCTTGTTCTATTTAAAATAAAATCTTCTTTCTCATCAAGAACTTAATAAGCATACAGCCTTTGTTAGTTAATTCCTGTTCTTGACTTCTGAGTGTCTATCAGAATTATTTTGTAGGCCTTAGTCACAGAACTCTGCTTGTTGTCTATCCACAGCTCCTAGAACTACCAAATTCTTTTCTCTTTTTGTTTCAAAAATTTCTGAATGACATGGACAATTAATTAGCCACAGCAGGCACCCAACTTGACTGGTACCAATTTCCTGGTGGTATTAGATTTCTCATCATTGTGACAAAATATTTAATAGGAACAATATAAGGGAAGAAGTGTCACTTTATCTGACACTTTCAGAGGTGTCAACTTGGAGAAATTATAACAATGTAGAGAAGCTGTTCTTCCCTGTTTTGTGCTTTGTCATGTATTTATATCCTTGGGTTCCTGATTACACTATAAGAGGGTAGAGTTGTTCTCATCCAAAACTCAATTGCACACTATGTAGTATTATGGCATTCTTTCTTTCCATTTAGAACTTCCTATCTCAGCCTTAACATGTCCTCATCTGTTTTGTAGCCAACAAAGATATTTTCTTTGCTTATCTCTTCACAGTGCATATGATGATGGTATAAAATTGAAGGTTCAGCTCACTTTCCTCCATTTTTAAAATAAAATTTGTACATAATTCCTTGCCAATTTTCCAATAGGAAGTAATTCTTTTCTATATTAGAGTTGTTTATTAGAAGACTAATTGTTACTTCCTTGTTCTTAACCAAACATAAAATGCTACCTTTATTTTTTATATACTTTAAAGGATGCAAGACTCAATCAATAAATAAAAAAATGTAGTTGGACACATCTTTTACCATCCTGCCTCTGATTTTCATTTATTTTCTGCTGTTTTAACATTTTATATATATATTTACTAATTTTAGTTGCCTTGAAAAATATCTGGTCAGTTTTTGTCTTCCAATGGTAAATATCTGTGCTTTTTCACCTGGTATTTCAAAGGATTGCTGAATTTAAATCTTAAATAATTTTAGTCTTGTTTGCTATATATAAAATATAGAACCATGACCCCTGGTGACAATATGATGAGAAATGGGTTGGAAGATATTTATAAATATTTGAGTAAAGAAAAGCTGTTAACTTAAGGACTCTATGATCGGACCAATCTTTAGTTACACTCCTAATGCACTATCATTACCAAAATATGATATGCTATGTCAGGAACACAACTTGATTTGCAATTCATATCCCTCATACTATGCTAAATTTCCCGAATTCATGTCAAAACTATAACTCCTAAGAATGTACAATTAAAGTATGGCTAACATTAGAGATAATATTCTACAGGGATGATTACATTAAAATGAAGCCAATATTGTCTGATTAAGACATTGTCTGATTGGATTCATATTCTTATATAGAGAACAGATTTGGGACAGTTATGAGATAGCTGGCAGACATACATGCAGATGTGTTAATGGAGGTCAAAGAAGGTAGCACCACAAAGAAAACAGATGTTTCAAAAGAGACCTATAATGTCAGCAATACCTTGACATTGTTTTCTATCATCCCTAAATTATCCAGTCAATAGTTGAAAGAGAGTGAAGATATTCTTTTTATAATTCAGGTTTTTAAATAGAGTTGACATGCAAATTGTTGCTGAAGCATTTGTTCTTAAATTTCCTTCCAAATATGCAGAGCAGAAGGATTGCCTCATGTAGATTTGATTTGATATGATATGTAGATGTGATATGTAAAAGCCACTGTTTGGACAAGAAAGAAATAAAAAATTAAAGACATCCTAGAATTTAATGAAAACAAGGACACAACATATACAAATTTATAAGACACAGTGAAAGCAGTGCTAAGAGTAAAATTTATAATACTAAGTGCCCTGGCAAAGAAATTGGAGAGATCCTACACTACCAACTTAACAGCACATCTGAAAGCTCTAAAACAAAAAGAAGCAAACACATACAAGAGGAGTAGAAGGCAGGAAATAGTCAAACTAAGGGTGGAAATCAACCAAATAGAAACAAAGAACTGTACAAAATATCAAGAAAACCAAAAGCTGGTTCTTTGAAAGAATCAACAAAATAGATAAATCCCTAGCCAAACTAATTAAAGGGACAAGAGACAGTATCCAAATTAACAAAATCAGAAATGAAAAGGAAGACACAGTAAGAGAAAAGGAGGAAAATTTGAAAAAGTCATCAGATCCTACTACAAAAGCCTATACTCAACAAAACTGAAAAATCTAGATAAAATGGATGATTTTCTAGTCAAATGCCACATACCAAACTTAAATCAAGATCAGATAAACTATCTAAACAGGCCTATAGCCCCTAAGGAAATAGAAGAAGACAAAACAAACAAACCAACAAACAAACAAAAAACAAACCAAACTAAAACAAACAAAAAACAACCAAAAATGCCCAGGGCCACATGAATTTAGTGCAGATTTCTACTAGACCTTCAAAGAAGAGCTAATATTGATATTCCTCAAACTATTCCATAAAATAAAACAAACAAAAAACAACCAAAAATTCCCAGGGCAACATGGATTTAGTATAGATTTCTACTAGACCTTCAAAGAAGAGCTAATACTGATATTCCTCAAACTGTTTCATAAAATAGAAACAGAACTAACACTACCTAATTCATTCTATAAAGCTACAATTACACTGATACCTAAACTACACAAGGACCCAACGAGAAACAGAACTTCAGAACAATTTTGCTTATGAATAATGATGCAAAAATACTCAATAAAATTCTTACAAACTGAATTCAAGAACACATTAAAACTATCACTCAGCATAATCAAGTAGACTTCATTACAGGGAGGCAAGGTTGGTTCAGAATAAAAACACCCATTAATGTAGTCCACTATGTAAACAAAATCAAAAAAAAATTACATGATCCTCTCCTTAGGGGCAGAAAAAGCATTTGAAAAAAATGCAACACTCCTTCCTGTTCAATGGAGAGATCAGGAATTCAAGGCCCATACCTAAACATAATAAAAGCCATTTATAACAAACCAACAGTCAATATCAAATTAAATGTAGAGATAAAGCAAACCCACTAAAATCAGGGACAAGATAAGGGTGTCTAATCTCCCTATATCTATTCAAGATAGTACTAGGAGTTCTAGCTAAAGCAATAAGACAACAAAAGGAGATTGCAGAATACAAATTTGGCAAAGAAGAAATCAAGATACCACTATTTGCAGATTATATGATAGTATACATAAGAGACCCAAAAATTCTACCAGAGAACTCCTACAGCTGATAAACAAATTCAGCAAAGTGCATGGATATAAAATTAACTCAAATAAATTCGCAGCACTCCTTTATACAAGTGATAAACTGATTGAGAAAGAAATCAGGGAAACAACACCCTTTACAATAATTTTAATAATAATAATAATAATAATAATAATAATAATAATAGTAAAAATATCTTTGGGTAACTCTAACCAAACATGTGAAAGATCTGTAAGACAATAATATCAAGGCTTTCAAGAAAGAAATCAAAGAAGATCTCAGAAATGGAGAGATCTCTCATGCTTTTACATTGGCAGAATTAACATAGTAAATATGGTCATCCCTCCAAAAGCAATCTACAGATGCAACACAATCCCCATAAAAATCCCAACACAATTCTTCAAACACATGGAAAGAGCAATTTTCAAATTCATCAGGAAAAGTAAAAAACCCAGAATTGCAAAAACAATTCTTAAATATAAAAGAACTTCTGGGAGTATCACCATCCCGACCTCAAGCTATACTACAGAGCAACAGTGATTAAAACTGTGTGATATTGGTATAGAGCCAGACACTTTGATCAATCAAATAGAATTGAACACCTGGAAATAAAAATACATGCTTAAGGATACTGATCTTTGACAAAGAAGCCAAACAATATACAATGGGAAAATGAAAGAATTTTCAATAAATGGTGCTGGTATAACTGGCAGTCTATATGTAGAAAAATGAAAATAGATCAATATTTTTCACCTTGCACAAAGCTCAAGTCTAAGTGGATCAAGGACCTCAACCTAAAACCACACACCCTGAATCTAATAGAAGAGAAAGTTGGAAAGAGCCTTGAACTCATTGGCACAGGGGGCAATTTTCTAAACAGAACTCCAGTGGCTCAGGCTCTAAGATCAAGAATTGATAAATGGGATCTCATGAAACTGAAGAACTTAGTAAGGCAAAGGACATAGCCAGTAGGATAAATCAGTAACCTACAGATTGGGAAAAAAATCTTCACTAACCCCACATCTGATAGAGGGCTAATATACAAAATATATAAAGAACTCAAGAAGCTAACCACCAAGAAACCAACAACCCAATCAAAAAATGGGGTATAGAACTAAACAGAATTCACAACAGGAATCTAGCAGGGCTGAGAAGCACTTAAAAAAACTGTTCAAAGTCCTTAGTCATCAGGGAAATGCTAATCAAAATGACTCTGAGATTCCACCTTCCAACAATCAGAATGACTAAGATTAAAACCTCAGGTGATAACACATGCTTGTGAGGATGTGGAGAGAGCGAACACTCTTCCACTGCTGGTGGGATTGCAAACTGCTACCACCACTCTGGAAATCAATCTGAAGTTTCCTCAGAGTATTGGATATAGATATACCTGAAGACCTAGCTATACCACTCTTGGGTACATACCCAAAATATGCCCCACTGTACCACAGGGGCACATGTTCCACTATGTTCATAGCAGTTTTATTTTTGATATCCAGAAGCTGGAAACAACCCACATGTCCCACAGCAGAAGAATGGATACAGAAAATGTGGTTCATTCACACAGTGGAATACTACTCAGCTATTAAGAAAGAGGAGATCATGAGTTTCTCAGGCAAATGGAATGAACTAGAAAATATCATCCTGAGTGAGGTAACTCAGACCTAAAAGTACATGGATAGTGTGAACTCACTAATAGGTGGACATTAGACCCCCCCCCCAAAAAAAAAGTACAGAATACCCAGGATACAATACAGAACTCAGGAACACTAACAACCTCAATGGCTCAAGTGAGAATGCCTCAATCCCACTTTGGTAAAAAAAAAGAAAGGAATCACAGGAGGGGGTGGGGAGAGAGGGACCTTGGTGTTAAAGACAACAGTGGGTAGAAGAGGGGAATATGATCAGGTATTGGGGTGGGAGAATAGAACTGAAACCCTGACTGTTGGCAGAAAGAACCCAAACAGGCAACCTCAGGAGGTAGGAGATGGAATGCACCAGAGACCTGGGAGATGAGAGATTCTCAGGACTCAAAAGGAGGGACCTTAGATAAAATGACCTACAGTGGGGAGAAGTAACTTATAAAGTCCACCACCAGTAAAAAAAAAAAAAAAAAAAAAAAAAAAAAAAAAAAAATCAGGGCATCAAGTGGAGGGATGGGGGATGGGGTTGCCATCTCACATTCAAACACTCTGACATAGAATTGTTTCTGTTTGAAAGAACTAAAGGAACAAAAATGGAGAAGAGCCTGAAAAGTAAGTCCAGTGACAAACCCAAATTGAGATCAAGCTCAGGGGGAAGCCTCCAGGCCTGACACTAATACTGATCCTATGGTTTGCTTAAAAACAGGGGCCTATCATGACTGGTCTCTGAAAGGTGAACGAGCAGCTGAAAGAGTCAGATGTAGATATTTACACCCAACCAATGGACAGAAGCTGGTGACCCCTGTGGTTGAATTAAGGAAAAGCTGGAAGAAGCTGAGGAGGAGGGTGACCCCATAGGAAGACCAGCAGTCTTAACCAACCTGGACCCCTGAGATCTCTCAAAAGCTTAACCACCATTTAGGCAGCATATACCAGCTGATATGAGGCATATACAACAGAAGACTCCAGGGTCTGGACACAGTCAGAAAAGATGCACCTAACCCTCCAGAGACTTGGGGCTCCAGAGAGTAAGGAGGTCTGGTGGGATAAAGATGGGGAGAGGACATGCTCTTGGAGATGGGAATGGAGTGTTGGGGGAAAGGTGTAGGATGTAGACTCAGAGAGGAATAAAATCTTGACTGTAACAAAAAAAATTACAGAATAAACATAAAAATAAAAGCCACTGTTTTTCAAAATCACCATGTCATTTTAAAATTCTCACATACAGTTTTGGAATTAGTATATTTAACATTAGTGTGCTCAAGGTCTCTATTTAAGTATTCTAAGTAGTTGCCATTATTATTATTTTCAGTTTTATCTTCCATTTCCTCATCACATAAACTTGAGCATATTTTCTGGTGGGAGCCTCCAGCTCTGGGACACAGATTAGGACTCTGGTGTGGCTTTAAAATCTGAAGGTCTCAAGACTTTATAGCTCTCTAATTATACTGAAATGCTGACAATAACTTATAAAATGTCCTATAAACTTTCTTGCTCTTTCTGAGGTTAAAATGCTGCTAACTTAGGTGATTAACACCTGTTGCTTAACAGCTGGGGATGAAGTAATGTGGCCTTTGTCCTATCTCAAAAGGAATTGCATGGCCCCAACTTTCAGCCTGCCAGTCAGAAGTCTAAGTTGTAAAAGTTTCCTATGACAGCTATCTAAGAAAGGGGTGGGGGGAGCAGAAAGATCCTAAGCAGGGCAAGGGAAAAAAATTATTTCTGCATCTCTTTGTCCTCAGTACTTATATATATTTTAGAATACATGATTGCATGTTAAAACGTTCATCACAAGTTCACACATAAAATCAAATCATACATTGAAACAAGTTTACAACAGGGAATATTTACATGTATAGCCATTAGGAGTAATTCTCTTGCTAAACATTCATCACCTGTCACAGCTTCACCATGCTAAAAACCATAACTATGTTATTAGTGAAGTTTTGTATAGATAAGCCCAGTTAATATTTTATCTTCTGTCCTAGCACCTATAATAAATCATTAGTTCCCTTTTTATGACCTTTTATTAATTGTTTTACAACCTCTTAGAATGTTCTCTGAGTAGTAGAAAGTGTGGATACTGTCTAGAAGCAATTAACTTGTGACACATGGGAGACTGACAGACTTCTCATTGCAGTTTTGATTAACAGAAAATGATCTAATAGCAGTCCCACTATAAATGAGCTCAATATTCCCTGAAATAATTTTAGGAATTCTTATAAGATCATCGTTAAGAATTAAGTCGTCTATTTGTTTATATAGCATCACTACAAGACTATATCTTCGTAGTCATAGATTTGAAAAAACCTATTCAAGAGGGTAGGCTAATTTCTACTAATTGTTATATATGTTTAGTAACAACAAGAAAAGCATATTAATAGCAGAAATCTTTCCTAAAGTGATGTACCCCTATGCCTTGCCTATCAGAGCTTCATCATAGATATAATCTAAAGCAAAGTCATCTCAGGAAGATCACCTGCTGGTTACTAGCTTGTCCTACGATGACTCCTGACAATTTTCATGTACTAATTTGCAGTATTTTTATGTGTTTATGTTTTATCATTTTTCCTACTTGAATTTTGAGAATTCATTTGTTTTCACATACTTCAAACAAATACCTCTACATAGTAGACCTCAATACATTATAAAACAGTTCTTTATATTCAGTTATAATGACCACATTTTTCATAACCTGCATGTGTCTTAATAGTAAATTCTATATTTTTACTATATCAGATTTTTTTTAATCCCTCTGCTCAGGAGCACCAACCACTCATATTTCAGTCTTCTTGCATACGACATCACCCCACTGAAATTTGGTTAATTTTCATTGTGTATTTTTATCCCTGTCTTTCATCTTGTATAGTATACAGCTTACTATTAATAATGACATTTATTTTCTTTATTCAATGTTTATTCTAGTATTGTAAGAGAAATAGTGAGAGAAATCAGGCATTACTATCTACTACATAGAGTTAGAAATTTCAGGGCAAGCTTAGCAAAGTAAGTTAGGAATTCTTATAATATTTATGTATGGCAGACTACATTATTTATTAGTAGAAAGCCCCCCCCCCACATACACTATCACTTAGAATAAAAGCCAAGTAGCTCCCATATACAGGAATTTACAATGNTTTAGGAAGTAGATCGGGCTGTGGTTTTAGAGTATTGCATTATTCATGAGAAGGTTAGCTAGAGTAGAACTCCCTAATTAGAACCATGACTTGGCCATGAGAGTCCTTGCTCCAGGAATGTAAAGACCTCACACCTGGCTTCTAAGAATATAGCTGACCTTTGATAGAGCTGTCTTTGTCTCAGTTGTTTTATTGCCCAGTTCCTGCCAGTCTTTGTGTTTGCATTCCTCTGTTTTGTGTAAGAGTCATTAAGCATCCAGTAACTTCATTGTACCTTGCTGATGTGTCTCCTAACTTCCCTATTTTCTTCTGTATTAAAAGTCTGGTGCTCAATTTGACAAATTACATTCAGATAACACACTCCCTTGTGTCCACATTTGTTTGTCATCTGCACCAGCTCCTTGCTCACCTGTAACCATCAGAATTCCATTTTCCTGCAGATCGAGGACCCAACTGAAGTTCATCTGCAGCAGCATGTTATATTTATTCTTACATAGCTCACGTGACTTTGGGTCTTGCAGTTAAGATTTATAAAAGTGTACAGCTGGTTGTTTTCCTTGAGGTTCTTCTTTCACTAAAACGTTGGCAAGACCTTTCTGAATGCTCTGCAAGGTAACTGTAGTCTTTTTTTCCAGTCTGCTTACTGTTAACAACCATCCTTCCTATCTCTGTACTAACATAATTGTGTTACATTCTTCAGTCTATTTCTGTAGTTCTTTTCATTAATTGAACATGTTTCCCACACACATGCAGAACATAACTTAGTTAAATCTGTGATGAAATTGTGTGCCTTGGTTCTGTCTCCATGTTGGGTGCCTGGAAAATCTTCTCAAGATAATTTTAGGACTTCTATTTTTCTCAAGGATCAAGGTTCCTTCCCGAATTATTTGGTACCTAGTGTATTGAAAATTATTGCTTTAGTTTTAAATAGAGACATGTATGAGAATGAGAGGGATATGAAATCTGAACTAGTAAAATGCACTCAGGATTTACAGGAAAAAAATGGCCAGGAGCATCAGTGGTATGAAGCTGTTTTAGAAAGGGGCATAAATGAATTCCTATTTACTTATACAGTCAGGACAAAATCTGATTTTTTTTTTTTTTTTAATTCTTAAATTTCACCTCAAGGTGAGTAGTCTTAAACCTGAAATGTATGAGTTAATCCTCTAGGATTCCAACCCATCTTTCTTGTTACTCTTTGAAGCTAATATCTGACATGTACTCTTTACTTACAGTCATTGAAACCTCTATTTATGCAACATAATACCACAGAAGAACTTCTGTGTTCCTCCAATCATTTTGTGCTCAAATATATCTGAAATAAAAATTTCCTTATTCCCTTTCGCAGAAACATGGCATTCCCTGTAGAAATGCAGGTGATGTCATTTTCAACAATCTGTTTTTTACTCTCTACTCCTAGAACATCAGGTATAAAATAAAGAACCATGCCTGATCATTTTCACAGGATTACCATGAGGCATCTGTATAGACTAAAGAGGTTTCATGGTAAAGTGTTTTCATAATTTAAATATAAATTTTTATATGATATGTCATCTTCATAGAAATAAACATTTTATCATAGAAAATATATAATCCCTGAAGGACTATTAATAATTAATGATTTCTGGAGAGGAGATGTCACATTCCTCATTGGTGTAGCTCTGGGTCCTATCTCATATGTTTGTACTGGAAACTCTATTTAAACTCCATGGGCCACACACAAAAGGAGGCAGGAAATAAGGAGGGGCTTTTTGGATGGACTGTTTCAGCTCAGAGGAAGGAGAATGAAAGAAAAAAATAGGGTTAAAAGTGTCTCCAATCCATGAAGTCAGTTTTTTAATAGCTGAGTAGTACTCCATTGTGTCTCTTAAATCCATTTGGTTCCTAACTTCTGTTAGTTTCAGTGTGTCGCTGTTCAGTTTCTGTTTCCATGATCTGTCTGTTGATGAGAGCAGGGCATTAAAGTCTCCTAATATTATTGTGTGAGATGCAATGTGTGCTNTGAACTTTATTAAAGTTTCTTTTATGAATGTGGGTGCCCTTGCATTTGGAGCATAGATGTTCAGAATTGAGAGTTCATTTTGTGAAACTTTTCCTTTGATGAGAATGAAGTGTCCTTCCTTATCTTTTTTGATAACTTTTGGTTAACAGTTGATTTTATTTGATATTAGAATGGCTACTCTAGCTTGTTTCTTGGGACCATTTGCTTAGAAAATTGTTTTCCAACCTTTAACAACAATGACTCCATGAAATTCACAGGCAAATGGGTGGATCTAGAAAATATCATCCTGAGTGAGGTAAATGAGTCACAAAAGAACACACATGGCATGAACTCAATAAGTGGTTATTAGGCAAAGTACATGGAATACCCATGATACAACTCACAGACCATATGAAGCTCAAGAGGAAGGAAGACCAAAGATTATATTCTTCAACCTACTTTGATGTGGGAACACTATAATCAAGGCAAGTAGAGGCTGTGAGGGACTTGGGTGAAAGAAAGGAGGGAAAGGGGGGTGGGAAAGAGGGGGAAAAGAGGGGTAGAATCAGGTATGGGAGGAGATGGAGATATGCAGAGGGTCAGGAAATTGAACAGAGGTGTGTAGCAATGGGGGATGGGGAGCTGGGAGTAGCAACCTGAAAGTCCCAGATGCCAGGAAAGGGAGAGACTCCCAGGACCCAATGAGGGTGACATTAGTTGAAATACCCCACAAAAGGAAGGGAGAATCTGTCAAGACCATATCCAGAGGTTAGACATGGCTCCCTGGTTTAGGGATGTGGTCATCCACCCATCTCCAAAATTTTAACCCAGAATTGCTCCTCTCTAAAGGAAATACAGGGACAAGGAGTGGAACAGAGACTGAAGGAAAGGCTGTCCAAAGACTGCCCCACATGAGGATGAATCCCATATGCAGACACCGAACATAGACACTATTGCTATTGCCAAGAAGTACTTGCTGACAGGAACCTGATACAACTGTCTCCTGAGAGGCTCTACCAGATCCTGATCCAATACAGATTTGGATTCTCATGGCCAACCATTCGACTTAGCACATAGACCCCAATGAAGGAGTTAGGGGAAGGACTGAAGGAGCAGAAGGGGCCTTATCTGGCATCAATGGGAGGGAGGCTCTTGGTCCTGGGAAGGTTTGATGCCCCTGAGTAGAGGAATGCTTCGGTAGTGAGGTTGGAGTAGGAGGGTGGGTGGGGGAACACCCTCATAAAAGAATAAAATGTATAAGGAGTGATGGGGTAGGGGGTTTACAGAGGGGAAACCGGGAAAGGGGATAACACTTGAAATGCAAACAAATAAAATATTCAATTTTTAAATAATAAATAAAAATAGCCAAGAAAGATATAAAAACTTGCTAAAATTCACTATTTACATAATACTAAAAACTTTAAAATATCAAAAGTAGATAACTTCTTTAACCCAATTTGTTTTACTTTTGTATAGACTTTCAATATATGTATCAATTTTATTAGTTTATCAAAGCTAAGTGTTTTCAAATAATTAGAAAGTCATGTTATGGAATGAATAACTTTCAATAATGTTTGAAATCATATACATTGAATTTTTCAAATAAATAAAGAACTAGATGTGATAAATGATGTAAGCATTACACTCTCTAATATTTCATACAGGTAATAATTCTAAGAATTCATTTTGATGTGATTTATGAGTTTCATGATGAAGAGAACTTTTCCAACCCTCCAGAAAATATTATCTATGAGTAAAAATCGACTTGTAAAGTTCATCCTTATAAAAAGGTATTAATTACACATGAATTACATGATATTCGGTCAAGAATTTTTCCTTTTTAAATAATTGATTTTGTGCCTAATTTTAAACCAAAGTTATACCATGGACTTAAATTAGACTGTAATGGACATTTTCTAAGAGTTGTGTAACACAAATGACAGAACAGCATTTTCAGACCTAGGATTGGAATATAGCATTTTTATATTGATGCTGTAATACATCTCCTATGTTATAATGACTGTAAGATTCAGTCATTAACATTTTTCAGGGCAAAATGGCTACAGTGTAAGGATGAATTTATTAAATTCACATTTATCTACTTCTTATCCGTTGTCTGCTTTCTGTAAGTGACTGTGTTCTTCAGAGAATACCCTGGACAACAGGAAACTCTCAGACACCACGTAATACACTAGAATAGCCTTGGCCAAATGTATAAGTTATTTATGAATGCTTGGTTTTTAGCTCAGGTTATTTTGTTCTTTTTGGAATGTATACGGAAGAGTGAGAATTTTTATGTGTCTCAGTACATTTTGTGTATACATATAGATAATTTGGAGGCACTAGGACAACATCAGATATTACCCTTATAAAAGTTATCTACATTTATGAGACCAGATCTTTTATTTCCTGGACTGTAGCCTCCCCCAGCCTTGAGCAGGCTGGCTCAGACCTGTTCTGCCACCGTGAACAAGACCACCTAGGGTGGAGTCTTCTGGCCTAGACAGGTCTACTGTTCTGCCACCTCTGCTGTTTTCTCCCACTGCTACATGCTGAGAGGCTGAACCTGTTCTCCTGACACTATCCTGACAGAAATGATCCTGGCATTGTGGGGGATGGGCTTTCCCCCTTCATAAGCTCAGACTCCTAAGAAAACTTTGGGCCTTAAGCAGTATCTTTGTCTTGGTCTTGTTATTTCTTTTGCCATTTTTACCCATGCAGCCTCCCTTTCAGGAACCTGGACCTAATTTCTTAGACTAGACATCATGAAGAGCAAGATACAGCAATCCAACTGTCTCTTTCCCAAGTATTAGGAGTTCAAGCTAGTACCATTGAGGCCTGGAGTTTTGTCATGAATTCTGAAGATTGAAATCAGTTCCTGTCCTTTCAAGGTAAGCACTTTGAGAGATAAGCTATCTCTCCAACCCTGAAACTGAATTGTTCCATTTGTTTAATGTCTATTTTCTGAAAGACATTCTTTCTGACATTAGTGTTGTACAAAGTGCTATATAACAGGCATGTTCCTTGTTATGTTATTTAACTAAGCCACCCCAAGTATTGATTCTGACTGGCCTGGACCCTTATCTAGCAAATATTCCTAATGTTAACTATGTACTTGAAATATGTTTTGTTTTGTTTTTAACATCTTTTGAAGAGACGCAGGAAACCTGCCTCTGCACTTTACCACCACTCACACAGTTAGAGCTTCCCTTCCCCCTTTTCCCAGCATAGATACTACCAGCCTTTTAGAAAGGACAAAAAGAGAGGGACCAGCCTGTCACCAGACTATTGCAAGTCTCCTTTTCTTGGTGACACTCTGTTCCCCTTAACGAACCCCCTCCTGTGGGTGGGGAGGGACACCGGATACCAGCTTTGGGAACAGACAAAAGGCCACATACCCAGCCTCAGTGTCAAGGAGGCTGAGGCTGACACTCTCCTTGATCGATAACCAACGTTCTTTGGTGCAGATGGCTCCTGTCCTTGAAGGAAACAAGGATCAAACATCCTTAAAATGATAAGTGGCCCACTCTTGGACCATGAGAGAAGGGCAATTAAATGTTTCCAGACAGCTGTGACCAGTTTGTAAAAATACACTAGTTCCTGTTAGCACCATAAAGTTACTTCCTAGGTTAGAAGGGTCCCCCTCCCAGCTGCACAAACATCATGTTTGAAGGATGGCCTCCCCTTGTCACCTCCCAACTCATGTATTCCCCAAATTTGAGGGTCCCTGATTATGTATGTACGTGTATAAAAACACCAAGCCCCCTAGATGCAGGGATCATGTTCCTAACCTGCGCAGTAGGGAAGGCTTGCGATCGAGGTATGACTCACAAATAAAGGCTATCTTTGTTTTTACAGTGGTGAACTTGCACCTCCTGGTGTTCTTCTGGGATTCCTGAGAACTGGGCATAACACTTTTCCTTCACATATATCAGTGAGATGATAATGCATACTTGTCAGATATAATACAAATATTTATCAAGTATGTATATTATTATATAAATATATACAGTTAAGGTCACATGTCATCTTGGTGTCCAGATAGCTGAGTTCAGCACAAAATGGACTATCCCCTATCTTAGCAAGGATTCCATTTCTCTGCTTCATTTTGTTTGGAGAATGTCTCTGAGCACACATACCTGATCTTGTTTGGAGGAGGTCCTTGCTCAAAGCTTCTGGCAAAGGCTACATGACTCAGCACATAAGTCTTGCATCTTCTTCCCACCTGTAAGATAATTAGGTACTGTGCTGTGCCCACTCAGTTCTTCCTGCCCATAGGATAATTAGGTACTGTGTTGTGAGCAATTAGCCCTTCCTGCTCATAACCGTAAGAGCCCTTATATAACCTACTTCTGGAACAATAAAATGAGCTGTCTCTCTGAAGTTGACTCCAAGTTCTTTCCACCATACTCACAGTCATCAGAACTCTGCTTACTGCTTCTGCCCTCTTTTCCTTGTGGCCAATGACCCATAAGGAAAAGGAAGACATACAATTTTTAAATGAGTCAATTGGATAAATAATAATTATTAACAAAGGATATGCATTTGTTTGAATATTATGGGAAAATCTCTTTCCAGGTCTTGTATTCATTAAAAAATTCTCTTCCCTCTGTTATAAAATCTCTTTTTAAAATAGTTATATTATCTAAACTACTTGGAGTTTGAAAGTGGTCCTCTAAAATTCTTACTGTTGTTGAAATACTTTAAAATGCTCAATAAGTTAAAGGTTTTCTGTGGAAGCATTAAGACCCATGTTTGATCCCCCAAAAGTCCCATGAAAACCACTGTAATGGTATAGTCCCAGTGCTATGGATCTGAGGCATGACATCAAGGTTACTTCCTGGCCTCCATACATGGACACACATAATGATCACAAATGTGCACCCTCTGGGGGCGTGGCACATGAGAAACCACAAAGATGTATTTTTCAATGAGCAAATGGAAGGAGGGTTAATTTTTATTTATAATGAGGCCTTAAGAAAAGTCTTGTAAAATATTTCCAAAGAACTATACAGCCATAAAAAATTTAGAAAGTTCTATAAAAAGATAAAACTTAAGAACCACTTGATGACAAAGCAGAGGACAGTAAGAAGAGGTCTGCAAAACTAGAGGCTGGAGGAAGAAGTCTGCAACAATATGGCAGGCCTGGAGGATGAAAGATGTGAATGGTGCCAAGGGCTGGTATGAAGGACATGTGGTAAGAGGGTAAGGTCTTCTGAGTCTTGTATTGACTGAATTAAAAACAAGCAAATGGATATTGTTGGTCACGATACAAAGAATGGAAGGTGAAATTTTGTCTATAGCTAAAAATAACGTGTACTTAGAAACCATACTCAGAGAATACATTTTAAGTGTTTTCACAATATGCTATGTAAAGCATACACACCTTAACTCAATTGAATCATTTTAGGATGAATATATTTAAATATTACTTTCTACACCACAAATATATGTAACTTTTCCCAATTTTATCAATTAATATTTAAATAAATTCAGAAAACTTACATGAACCAAATTTCAATTAACAAGCCAGGGCAGTAACTCTCATGCAGATATAAGCAATAAATATTGCACTGGCAATGATGCTCTTTGTGAACAAGTATGTCATGTCAATCAAATCATGGCCCTACTGTGTGATTGTAATGTGTTGCTTGTTCACTCTTTCAGAATCCCTTTTGTTCAGAAACTTTGCACTTAGGACATTTCCCAGTAAGTTAGGTAGTGTGTCTTCAGACATTCAACTAACAGACATTCTCTTTTTCTTCAGTGTCCTATCTTTTGGAGGTAAACTGGATAGAAAATGATAGCCATCTAGAGCAATATCACCCAGTTATCTCAACAATTGAGCTTTATTTTTGTATTTCCTGTTCAGTGTTCAGGCATCCCAATGAAATGTGAATATATGTTATCTCAACCACATTTGATTTTTTCCAAGCCATAGCCACACTCCAGACATCTGACCTACCTGATTCAATACGAGACTGTCCATCCATGGGCTGTTGTGCTAATACTACTTTGGTGTGTTTTGAGAAAAGGCCCACCTATACAACTGTTTGAAGCAAGTATATATGATAGTAATTTTGAATACTAATCTTAGTACTGTTGTTTTCCCACCATTTTCTTAGTGATAGCAGCCAAAGGTGAGACTCTGAACTCAAGTCACATTTGGACATTTCAGCCCTTATGCCATTTCCACAAAAGAACCTCTTGACTTGGGTTTACACATTGGGGCATTTTGCCATCTACATAAAATGAAAGGAAAATCCTACTTGGCAGGACCCCTGGCTTATGTGCCCCCTAGATCATATCCTATGAGGTGTTTGATCCAGAGGCCTATTTTTCCTATCTGGTAATCACTGTTAATAAAAACTGTATAAAGTCTAGTAAATAAGAACTTAAGTTAGTCAGTAAGTGTCATTTTCTTTCCTAAAGATCCTAAAGAATATCACTTCTTTCCCCATGAGCCCAAAATGTAAAAGCCTTATCAGCCACTTCCTAGATGGGCTCTTCTCTCATGAGGCAAGGAAGAAGCAAATGAAAACTAATAGTGATAGGATATGGTCTCTTCCTGTCCAAGCATGCTGTTACTCTAATATGGAATGAACTCCTATATTGCATATGCAGATGTACTTGTTTACATCGATGAATATTCCAATTTTTAAAGAGGACTGCTTTAGCAGAATTTTTCGTTGATGTTAGAGACTACTAAGCTAATGTCTTGACCAACTCCTTTCATTGCAACCCCTAAGCTGATGGCCAATCCTGTCAGGCTTGGCTGGCAAGTCTCCAAAGAGACAAGAACTAAATTCCAACAATATGAACACGAATCCTGATTATCCATACCAGACCATCTTGAAGAATCTCCACCTCACCTCTGAAAACAGACACAAATGACATCTCTAACTGTTATTAACAGGTCATTTTATCAACTGGAAGCTTATGAACAGTGTCTGTCCCTCCTCTCCACCACCAAAACAATTTATTTGTATCCCCATTGATGAGTTCCATGGTGTTTTTTTCTTTTTACCAATTGCTAACTTAAAAAAAAAAAAGAGCATGTGAAGTATAATATTTCAAGGGCTCTTATCCCCACTGAGTCTTTAATCTAGTAGAAAATATAGTATGAAAATGTTTGAGGAATGATATTATAGTAAAGCCTAGGATATGATACCCTATATGACTGGGACTCCTCAGTATCCATATATAAAGCCACTACATGGATTTGTCATTTAAAACAGGAGTTATATCTATTGTTCGCAATCTTAGTAGTCACTTTTCTGTCTTTATTTAAAGACACTTGCCATTTTTCAAAATTCAGAATCAATAAAGGAAAGGCTGACGGAATCTATAAAAAAAATAATGTTGGCCTGTTAATGATAGAATCCTGCATCTGGTCTCAGTTTTAACCCTTCAAAGCTTGAGAATATTGGATAATGTCACCTGTGTCACCAATGGGAAGTTATATATATATTTTGACTCAGGAGATATTTTATTGTTAAAAGGAATTGAGGAACAAAATACAAGATTTTCAGTCATGTAGGGCAATTGGCTATGCACAGACAGGCTGGTCTCCAGTCGAGCTGAGGTGTGGAACCTCAGTGAAATCCAGTGGTGGTAATTCCCACCTACATGGGACAGAAGGTGTTCCTTCATGTCTCCTGGACCCCTGGTTTCTGTCAAAGTTATTGTACCCACAGCCCCCACAGGAGANACATGTGGCTTTCAGTCACATAGACAATGTCCCAAGATTCTGACCTTTAGGCTAGACTCCTTCCAGTTGCCAAGCAACAGCAAGATAACACAGCTTACTATAAGAGCTGCTGCTTGGCCCCTCCTCGCTCTCTTAAGCTTCAACTTTCCTTACTCTACCTCTTACTCTCCAGCTTTTCTTCTTCTTCTCTTTCTCTCTTTCTCTCTTTCTCTCTTTCTCTCTCTCTCTCTCTCTCTCTCTCTCTCTCTCTCTCTCTCTCTCTCTCTCTNATAACACAGCTTACTATAAGAGCTGCTGCTTGGCCCCTCCTCGCTCTCTTAAGCTTCAACTTTCCTTACTCTACCTCTTACTCTCCAGCTTTTCTACTTATTCTCTTTCTGTCCTTCACTCTTTCTCTCTTTCTCTCTCTCTCTCTCTCTCTCTCTCTCTCTCTTTCTCTCTCTCTCTCTCTCCTTTTTCCCCTTCTCTCCTCTTGGCCATGGCCGGTTTCCCAGCTTTGCCTATTCTCTTAAAGTCCATGTTGTAGACATAGGTGTTTTAAGTCCCTGTGTGTGTGTGTGTGTGTGTGTGTGTGTGTGTGTGTGTGTGTTTCACTTGCAATCTTTTACATTTGGAAAGTTACTGAGCTTCAGGGGCTGTAATTATGTATTAGGGATAATAATAACAATATTAATATTTTGACGATTAAATGACAGACTATCTGAACAAACACTACATTGTACTGTTCAAGTAAATTTCAGTGTTGTGGTGATATCAGTATTCAATTTTTTTTTATTGAAACAGTCAAATTCTTTACAAAAAACTACTAAACAAATGAAAAGTTTATGTTGGCTAACCATTTGTAAGGATAAAGCTCATCATGATGAGAAGTATAATGTAATGGGAGATATAGCATCTACAGTCAGGATACAGAAATTGAGTAGGATGTAGAGATAGGCTATAAAACTACAAGACCTGCCCCTTGATTACCACTATTCCCAGTGAGTATTTACATCCTAAAGGCTTCAGAGTCTTTTAAAACATCACCAACAGTAATTTAACCAAGTGTGAAATCAGCCTCTGGAATCATTTCAATTTTAAACTATAGTAGTGATCTTTTGAAATAGATAATGGTAGAAACCCTATTTTACAGATGGAAAACTAGGTACAATGAGGAGCTCATTTGTCAGTCTTATGGAGACTAAGTGGCAAAGGCAGAACATAAACCCAGGAGTGGCCACAAAATCTTTTTCTGTATCATTATGCCACACTATGCCTCAGAATTTGACAAAAGTGGTACCAGGTGTCTGGCACACAGTTACAGATTGACCCGTTGTGCTGATAGTTACATAGCTGATATTATATAGGTTTGAATGCAGGTGTTGAGTCATATGTTCGCTTCTGTTCTTTATATAGTCTGTCCTCACAAGCACCCTGTAAGTCCCATGGCAAACATGCTATAGCATCTTTCTGTGTTGAATAATGGGTTTCATGCTGCCAGAGAGAAGAGATGAGTTGGAATGAGAATTGATTTTTTTGTTGTTGTTGTTTTTCAGTTCAGTTTGATATTGTACTAGGATATACCTCTCTCAATATCGTTGTGTCAGGTAAAAGTCAAAGAAGGTCATGTTTAGGAAGAATCAGTTTGGTGGACAAACTCATGAGGACAGGGAACAATAAATGAGAATGTGGAAATCTAGAAAATTCATTATGTGATAAGAGTGCATGCTATAACAGGATTTCAGAGAAAAAAAGAGATGCGTGTATGTGTGAATGTGTTCTTCAGAAGGTAAGAAAAGGAAGGAACTTGGCATGAGAAGAGCTCACTAATCACCAGACATTTGGTCGGATCCTTTGGATGTAATTGTCATTTCTGGCCATTCTTGTTCTTGTGTAGATGACCTCTGCTTCAGTGAAAGATCTGGCTTTCATGTTAAAAATCTGAGCCTCTCAGTAAAATCACTGTAGACAAATCATATTTCTAAGGAGCCTCAATGAAGGTTGAAATTAAGTTCACTCTCCTAATTCTAAAAATTTAGCTACTTTGCGTAAAAATACAAGAGAAGAAAGTGCACTTTAGTCTATAGACATATATTACACTCTACTTTGTTTTTAAATTGAAAACATGGAAATCATAATGCCCTAAGTAAAACAAAAGATATATTGAAGACAATGTTTGTTATACAGCAAAATAAAATGAATTATATTGGCAAACGAAACTAGCTTTATTACTAATTAATATTTTAATTATTTATTCACCTGTTATTTCCTTATTACAAAATGTGTTCCCAAAGAAGAGTGATATTGCACTCAGAGAAAATATGGACTTGTATTTATATTACCTTTTCTTCTATAACCACATCATCTATAATAGTAATTTATGTCTTGAGGGTAGTTGACAGACATTATAAAGTATGATACCTTTGGTAAGACATTTCAAATATGTAAATAAATATATCAAAAAATATAATGTTGCAATTCAAAATGAGACTTTAACTGTAAAGATAAATTTAGGCAATATAAATATGATTTAATTATGTTAATAATAGTAGTCACATATTTTTAGCCATTAACTATTTATTCATATTATTTAGAAGATGACATATATGGAAAACAATCTAGGGATTTAGAACACATATCCATTGTTTGTTGTCTCTGCCCTTAAAGAAAGTTGTTAACTATTAAGAATGCAGACCTTTGAGTAGATAATTAAAACACTGTTGTCTTATGAAATACTTGATGTGGTAAAGTAATCCATGAAATGAATCATCGAATTGCTACGTGACTAGGCTTGGCAATGGTTTTGTGGACAATGAAGTAATGGGCTGGTTCATTTCTCTAAGTTTAACATGTGATTGATTTGATGTAATTATAGATTTGTTCACTTAACTCTCTCACATATACTTCTTTTAACCCAGCTGAATACAAACTGTGCTTAGTGAAGTGCTATCAATTGTTAGAGACAAACAATGACTGTTTATTTCAATTACATTCTGAATCACTATTTATTATGAAGGGAATTCAGAAATGGAATTCAAGTCAAGAACCTGGATGAAGAAACTGAAGCAGAGACCAGAAGAGGACCACTCCTTGGTGGCTTGCTCCCTCATGGCTTGCTCAGCTCATTTCATTATATCTTGCATGACCACTTTCCAACAGGTGGCACCCTGTAAAGTTGTCTAGGTCCTCACCGTCAACCACTAGTCAAAGAAAGCCCCAGAAAACAAGTTTACAGCCCAAGGTGATGGAGTTATCCTTTCAATTAAGGTTTTCTTTTTCTAAATTCCTCTAACTTGTGTGAAGTTTACAAAAGTCTACCATAGTGGATTAATATTATTTTTCTAAATTGGAGAATATAGTGAGTCAATTGTTACCATTTTATCTTCAGACTGGTGTTTGTTGGTCGACTTTCCACCAACCTCAGGGCTCAACCTCTCAGAGGACAAATACAAGGAGTTTAACTTTGCTTATGCCAGCACCTGCAGTGCTCGGCTTTAGGGACCAAGAGAAGTGGGCAAGTACAGTCTGAGATGTGGGAAA
The DNA here is from genome assembly GCF_900095145.1 of Mus pahari. NCBI lineage: Eukaryota > Metazoa > Chordata > Mammalia > Rodentia > Muridae > Mus > Mus pahari. The sequence goes on along the minus strand of NC_034599.1, from coordinate 1,761,571 downwards.
GCCAGAGCTGGTTCAGGGGTCCCCAGGCCTGCTATGAGGCTGGGGCCATGGGGTTCTCAGACTCTTGGACACCCAGGCAATACTGGCAGTGCTGAGATCTGAGAACAGAGTCAGGGAACTCAAAGGCTGAAGCCAGCATCTAGTCTGGGTTCAGAGGAATTGGGAGCTCAGGCTTGTCCCAGCAGGGATTGTTCTTAAATTTGTAGCTAATATCTGGGAGTGTGATCAACCTTCTGTGTGAGATTTAGCTTTGTAGGCAAAAGCCTTTTCCATATTCCCCATGACAGTGGTAGATGAAAGAGACAGTCTATATTCAACTATGTTGTTTATTGGCTTTTCATCATGGAAAATTAGTGCATACATACTTTTCAGGGTCTGACCTGAGACTAAATACCTTTGGCAGGGAGGAATGTCTGGGAAAGGAAGCTTATTGGCTAAGCCCTCAGGGTCTCTAGGTACCTCATTAGCATGGAGAACTCTGTTCTGGCCCTATATGGGCCACAGGTCAGGACTTCTTATGTGAGAGGAGTGTGGTATCTGTTCCAGGACAGGAATCTGGTAGGCAATCACTAAGTCTCACCTCAAACACTATTCAGAATGACTAAGATCAAAAACTCAAGTGACACCAGATGCTGGTGAGGATATGGAAAAAGAAGATCACTCCTCTATTGTTGGTGGGATTGCAAGCTGGTACAACTACTCTAGAAATCAGTTTGGCAGTTCCTCAGAAAAATTGGACATATTATTACCTGAGGATTCAGCTATACCACTCTTGTGCCCAATACCCATCCCATATACCCAAAAGATGCTCCAACATATAAAAAGGACACATCTTTCACTATGTTCAATTCAGCCTTATTTATAATATCCAGAAGCTAGAAAGAACCCAGATATCCTTCAACAAAGGAGTGGATACAGAAAATATGGAATATTTACACAATGAAGTACTACTCAGCTATTAAAAACAATGAATTTATGAAATTCTTAAGCAAATGGATGAAACTAGAAAATATCAACCTGAGTGCGGTAACCAAGTCACAAAAGAACACACATGGGATGCATTCACTAATAAGTGGATATTAGCCAAGAAGCTTGGAATACCCAAGATACAATTCACAGACCACATGGAGCTCAAAAAGAAGGAAGATCAAAGAGTGGGTGCATCAGTCCTCCGTAGAAGGGGGAACAAGATACAGGAGGAAATATGGAGACAAAGTGTGGAGCACAGACTAAAGGAAAGGCCATCCAGACGCTCCACCTAAGGATTCATCCTATATACAGTCACCAAACCTAGACTCTATTGTGGATGCCAAGAAGTGCTTGCTCAAAGGAGCCTGATGTACCTGTCTCCCGAGAGGTTCTGCCAGAGCCTGACAAATACAGAGGGCGATGCTTGAAACCAACCATTGGACTGAACACAGTTTCCCTAATGGAGGAGTTAGAGAAAGGACTAAAGGAGATGAAGGGGTTTGCAACTCCATAGGAAGAACAATATTAACCAACCAGAAGCCCCCCTCCCCTGCCCAGAGCTCCCAGTCACTAAACCACCAACCAAAGAGTACACATGGTGGTACCCATGGCCCCAGCCACGTATGTATCAGAGGATAGCCTGGTAGGGCATAAATGGGAGAAGAGGCCGTTGGTTCTGTGAAGGCTGGATGCACTAGTGTAGGGGAAGTAAAGGGTGGAGAGAAGGGTGTGGGTGGGTAGGTGGGGAACATAATTTTAGAAGCATGGGGAGAGGAATGGGATAGGGTTTTGGTGGGGGAGGACCAGGAAGTGGAATAACATTTGACATGTAAATAAAGAAAATATCCAATAAAAATAAATGTTGAGTCAGGCACCTGGGAGGCAGAGGCAGGCATATTTCTGAGTTTGAGGCCAGCCGGGTCTACAAAGTGAGTTCCAGGACAGCCAAGGCTACAAAGAGAAACCCTATCTTGAAAAACAAAACAAAACAAAACAAAAAAACAAACAAAAAAATCTTGAAAGAGGTCTACTTAAATTTGTATGGAAAAACAAAATACCCAGGTTATCTATAAAATAAAAGAACTTCAGTATGTATCACTATCCCTGATTTCAAGCTGTAATACAGAGCACTAGTAAAATCCCGAAAGTTCCCTATACACACCCCCTACCCTGTTCCCCTACCCACCACTCCCACTTCTTGACACTGGTGTTCCCCTGTACTGGGGCATATAAATTTGCAGGAACAAGGGGTCTCTCTTCCCAATGATGGCCAACTAGGCCATCTTCTGCTACATATGCAGCTAGGTTAGTTCATATTGTTTCCACCTATAGGGTTGCAGACCCCTTCAACTCCTTGGGTACTTTCTCTAGCTCCTCCATTGGGGGCCCTGTGTTCCATCCTATAGATGACTGTAAGCATTCACTTCTGTATTTGCCAGGCATATATCCCAAACCTTGCTGGCATATGCAATAGTGTCTTCGTTTGGGAGTTGATTATGGGATGGATCCCCAGGTAGGGTAGTCTCTGGATCATCTATCCTTTTGTCTTAGCTCCAAATTTTGTCTATGTAACTCCTTCCATGGGTATTTTGTTCCCTATTCTAAGGAGGAATAAAGTATCCACAAATTGGTCTTCCTTCTTGATTTTGTTATTTTTACAAATTGTCTCTTGTGTATTCTTAGTTTCTGGGCTAAAATCCAATTATCAGTGAGTGCATATCAAATGACTTCTTTTGCGATTAGGTTACCTCACTCAGGATGATATCATTCGGGTACATCCATTTGACCAAGAATTTCATAAATTCATTGTTTTTAATAGCTGAGTAGTATTCCGTTGTGTAAATGTACCACATTTTCTGTATACATTCCTCTGTTGAGGGACATCTGGGTTCTTTCCAGCATCTGGCTATAATAAATAAGGCTGCTATGAACTAGTGGAGTATGTGTCCTTATTACCAGTTGGAACATCTTCTGGGTATATGCCCAGGACAGGTACTGCTGGATCTTCCAGTAGTATTATGACTGGTTTTCTGAGGAACTGCCAGACTGATTTCCAGAGTGATTGTAAAAGCTTGCAATCCCACCAACAATGGAGGTGTGTTCCTCTTTCTCCACATCCTTGCCAGGATCTGCTGCTGTCAACTGAGTTTTTGATCTTAGCCATTCTGACTGGTGTGAGGTAGAATCTCAGGGTTGTTTTGATTAGCATTTCACTGATGATTAAGGATGTTGAACAGTTTTTCAAGTGCTTCTCAGCCCCTGGGTATTCCTCAGTTGAGAATTCTTTGTTTATCTCTGTACCCCATATTTTAATGGGTTTATTTGAATTTCTGGAGCCCAGCTTCTTGAGATCTTTGTATATGTAGGATATTGGTCCCCTATCAGATTTAGGATTGGTAAAAATCCTTTCCCAATCTGTTGGTGGCCTTTTGATCTTATTGACAGTATCTTTTGCCTTACAGAAAGAAGCTTTGCAATTTTATAAGGTCCCATTTGTGGATACTTGATCTTATAGCACAAGCCAATGCTGTTCTTTTCAGGAATTTTTCCCCTGTGCCCATATCTTCGAGGCTTTTCCCCAGATTCTCCTCTATAAGTTTCAGTGTCTCTGGTTTTATGTGGAGTTCCTTGATCCATTTAGACTTGAGTTTTGTACAAGGAGATAAGGATGGATCAATTTGCATTCTTCTATATGATAACTGCCAGTTTTGCCAGCACCATTTGCTGAAAATGCTGTCTTTTTTCCACTAGATGGTTTCAGCTCCCTTGTCAAAGATCAAGTGACCATAGGTGTATGGGTTCATTTCTGGGGCTTCAATTCTATTCCATTGACTTACCTATATGTCCCTGTACCAGTACTATGCAGTTTTTTTGTTGTTTGTTTGTTTGTTTTATTACAATTACTCTGTAGGACAGCTTGAGGTCAGGCATGGTGATTTCCCCAGAAGTTCTTTTATTGTTAAGAATAGTTTTTGCTATCCTAGGTTTTTTGTTATTCCAGATGAATTTGCAAATTATACTTTTTAGCTCAGTAAAGAATTGAGTTGTAATTTTGATGGAACTTGCATTGAATCTGTAGATTACTTTCAGTAGGATAGCCATTTTTACTATATTAATCCTGCCAATCCATAAGCATAGGAGATCTTTCCATCTTCTGAGATCTTCAATTTCTTTCTTCAGAGCCTTGAAGTTCTTGTCACATAGATCTTTCACTTCCTTAGTTAGTCACACCAAGGTATTTTATGTTATTTGCGACTATTGTGAAGGGTGTTGTTTCCCTAATTTCTTTCTCATCCTGTTTATCCTTTGTGTAGAGAAAGGTCACTGATTTGTTCAAGTTAATTTTATATCCAGCTACTGCACTGAAGCTGTTTATCAGTTTTAGTTCTCTGGTTGAATTTTTAGGGTCACTTATATATACTATCATATCGTCTGCAAATAGTGGTATTTTGACTTCTTCTTTCCAATTTGTATTCCCTTGATCTCTGTTTGTTGTTGAATTTCTCTGGCTAGGACTTCAAGTACTATATTGAATAGGTAATGAGAAAGTGCTCAGCCTTGTCTAATTCCTAATTTTAGTGGGATTGCTTCAGGTTTCTCTTCATCTAGTTTGATGTTGGCTACTGGTTTGCTGTATATTGCTTTTACTATGATTAGGTATGGGCCTTGAATTCCTGATAATTCCATGACTTTTATCATGAAGGTGTGTTAGATTTTATCAAATTCTTTCTTGGCATCTAATGAGACGATCATGTGATTTTTGTCCTTGAGTTTGTTTATATGGTGGATTACATTGATGGATTTCCATATATTAAACTATCCCTGCATCCCTGGGATGAACCCTACTTTGTCATGATGGATGATCATTTTGATGTGTTCTTGGATTTGGTATGCAAGGATTTTATTGAGGTTTTTTTTTTGCATCAATTGGTCTGAAGTTCTTTTTCTTTGTTGGATCTTTGTGTTGTTTAGGTATCAGAGTAATTGTGGCTTCATAGAATGAATTGGGTAGAGTACATTCTGTTTCTATTTTGTGGAATAGTTTGTGGAGAGTTGGAATTAGGTCTTCTTTGAAGGTCTGTTACAACTCTGCACTAAACCCATCTGGTCCTGTTTTGTTTTTGTTTTTGTTTTTGTTTTTGTTTTTGTTTTTGTTTTTGTTTTTGTTTTTGTTTTTGTTTTTGTTTTCTGGGAGTAATGACTGCTTCTATTACTTTAGGGGAAGTGGGAATGTTAAGATTGTTAATCTTATCCTGATATAACTTTGGTACCTGGTATCTGTCTAGGAAGATGTCCATTTCATCCAGGTTTTCCAATATTTTGAGTATAGCATTTTTGTAGTACGATCTGATGATGTTTTGGATTTCATCAGGTTCTGTTGTTATGTCTTCTTTTTCATTTCTGATTTTGTTAGTTAGGATACTGTCCCTGTGCCCTCTAGTTAATCTGGCTAAGGGTTTATCTATGTTCTTGATTTTTTCAAAGAACCAGCTCCTGGTTTGGTTGATTCTTTGTACAGTTCTTTTTGTTTCCACTTGGTTGATTTCAGCCCTAAGTTTTTTTATTTCCTGCTGTCTACTCCTCTAGGGTGGTAAGTTTTGGAGGAGGTACCATGAGGTATTGAGAAGAAGGTATTTCCTTTTGTTTTAGGATAAAATTTTCTGTGGATATCTGTTCAGTCCATTTGTTTAATAACTTCTGTTAGTGTTCATGTGTCTCTGTTTAGTGTGTTTTTCCAGTATCTGTCCATTCTTGAGAGTGGGATGTTGAAGTCTCCCACTATTATTTTTGAGGTACAATGTGTGCTTTGAGCTTTACTTAAGTTGCTTTAATGAATGTGTCTGCTCTTGCATTTGGAGCATAGATATTTAGAATTGAGGGTTCATTTTGGAAGATTTTATCTTTGATGTGTGTGAAGTGCCCCTCCTTGAATTTTTATTTTTTTGATAACTTTGGGTGGGAAATCAATTTTCTTCTATATTAGAAGGGCTACTTCAGCTTGTTTCTTCAGACCATTTGCTTGGAGAATTGTTTTCCAGCCTTTTACTCTCAGGTTCTGTCTGTCTTTGTCCCTGAAGTGGGTTTCCTGCAAGCAGCAAAATGTTGGGTCCTGTTTGAATAGCCAGTCTATTAGTCTATATCTTTTTATTGGGGAATTGAGTCCATTGATATTTAGAGAAATTAAAGAAAAGTAATTGTTGCTTCCTGTTATTTTTGTAGTTAAAATTAGTATTCTGTTCTTGGAGTTGTCTTCTTTTAGGTTTATTGAAGGATTACTTTCTTCCCTTTTATAGGGTATAGTTTCCATCTTGGTGTTGGTGTTTTCCCTTTATTATCCTT
>NC_034599.1:1708564-1755251 GCF_900095145.1 Mus pahari | reverse complement strand
AGTTAATTTTATATCCAGCTACTGCACTGAAGCTGTTTATCAGTTTTAGTTCTCTGGTTGAATTTTTAGGGTCACTTATATATACTATCATATCGTCTGCAAATAGTGGTATTTTGACTTCTTCTTTCCAATTTGTATTCCCTTGATCTCTGTTTGTTGTTGAATTTCTCTGGCTAGGACTTCAAGTACTATATTGAATAGGTAATGAGAAAGTGCTCAGCCTTGTCTAATTCCTAATTTTAGTGGGATTGCTTCAGGTTTCTCTTCATCTAGTTTGATGTTGGCTACTGGTTTGCTGTATATTGCTTTTACTATGATTAGGTATGGGCCTTGAATTCCTGATAATTCCATGACTTTTATCATGAAGGTGTGTTAGATTTTATCAAATTCTTTCTTGGCATCTAATGAGACGATCATGTGATTTTTGTCCTTGAGTTTGTTTATATGGTGGATTACATTGATGGATTTCCATATATTAAACTATCCCTGCATCCCTGGGATGAACCCTACTTTGTCATGATGGATGATCATTTTGATGTGTTCTTGGATTTGGTATGCAAGGATTTTATTGAGGTTTTTTTTTTGCATCAATTGGTCTGAAGTTCTTTTTCTTTGTTGGATCTTTGTGTTGTTTAGGTATCAGAGTAATTGTGGCTTCATAGAATGAATTGGGTAGAGTACATTCTGTTTCTATTTTGTGGAATAGTTTGTGGAGAGTTGGAATTAGGTCTTCTTTGAAGGTCTGTTACAACTCTGCACTAAACCCATCTGGTCCTGTTTTGTTTTTGTTTTTGTTTTTGTTTTTGTTTTTGTTTTTGTTTTTGTTTTTGTTTTTGTTTTTGTTTTTGTTTTCTGGGAGTAATGACTGCTTCTATTACTTTAGGGGAAGTGGGAATGTTAAGATTGTTAATCTTATCCTGATATAACTTTGGTACCTGGTATCTGTCTAGGAAGATGTCCATTTCATCCAGGTTTTCCAATATTTTGAGTATAGCATTTTTGTAGTACGATCTGATGATGTTTTGGATTTCATCAGGTTCTGTTGTTATGTCTTCTTTTTCATTTCTGATTTTGTTAGTTAGGATACTGTCCCTGTGCCCTCTAGTTAATCTGGCTAAGGGTTTATCTATGTTCTTGATTTTTTCAAAGAACCAGCTCCTGGTTTGGTTGATTCTTTGTACAGTTCTTTTTGTTTCCACTTGGTTGATTTCAGCCCTAAGTTTTTTTATTTCCTGCTGTCTACTCCTCTAGGGTGGTAAGTTTTGGAGGAGGTACCATGAGGTATTGAGAAGAAGGTATTTCCTTTTGTTTTAGGATAAAATTTTCTGTGGATATCTGTTCAGTCCATTTGTTTAATAACTTCTGTTAGTGTTCATGTGTCTCTGTTTAGTGTGTTTTTCCAGTATCTGTCCATTCTTGAGAGTGGGATGTTGAAGTCTCCCACTATTATTTTTGAGGTACAATGTGTGCTTTGAGCTTTACTTAAGTTGCTTTAATGAATGTGTCTGCTCTTGCATTTGGAGCATAGATATTTAGAATTGAGGGTTCATTTTGGAAGATTTTATCTTTGATGTGTGTGAAGTGCCCCTCCTTGAATTTTTATTTTTTTGATAACTTTGGGTGGGAAATCAATTTTCTTCTATATTAGAAGGGCTACTTCAGCTTGTTTCTTCAGACCATTTGCTTGGAGAATTGTTTTCCAGCCTTTTACTCTCAGGTTCTGTCTGTCTTTGTCCCTGAAGTGGGTTTCCTGCAAGCAGCAAAATGTTGGGTCCTGTTTGAATAGCCAGTCTATTAGTCTATATCTTTTTATTGGGGAATTGAGTCCATTGATATTTAGAGAAATTAAAGAAAAGTAATTGTTGCTTCCTGTTATTTTTGTAGTTAAAATTAGTATTCTGTTCTTGGAGTTGTCTTCTTTTAGGTTTATTGAAGGATTACTTTCTTCCCTTTTATAGGGTATAGTTTCCATCTTGGTGTTGGTGTTTTCCCTTTATTATCCTTGGAAGGGCTGGATTCATGGAAAGATACTATGTGAATTTGGTTTTGTCATGGAATACTTTGGTTTCTCCATCTATTGTAATTGAGAGTTTTGCTGGGTATAGTAGCCTGGGCTGGCATTTGTGTTCTCTCAAGGTCTATATAACTTCTGTCCAGGATATTTTGGCTGGTTTGGTGAGACATCTGGTGTAATTCTAGTAGGCCTGCCTTTATATATTACTTGACCTTTTTCCCTTACTACTTTTAATATTCTGTCTTTATTTAGTGGCGTCGTTGTTCTGATTATTATTTGTTGGGAGGAATTTCTTTTCTGGTCCAGTCTATTTTGAGTCCTGTAGGTTTCTTGTATGTTCATGGGCCTCTCTTTCTTTAGGTATTGGAAATTTTCTTCTATAGTTTTGTTGAAGATATTTGCTGGCACTTTAAATAGAAAATCTTCATTCTCATCTACTCCTATTATCTGTAGGCTTGGTCTTCTCATTGTGCCCTGGATTTCTTGGATGTTTTGAGTTAGGATCTTTTTGGATTTTGCATTTTCTTTGATTGTTGTGTTCATTTTCTCTATGAAACCTTCTGCACCTGAGATTCTCTCTTCCATTTCTTGTATTCTGTTGCTGATGTTCACATCTAAGGTTCCTGATTTCTTTCCTAGGATTTCTATCTCCAGAGTTGTCTCCCTTTGGGTTTTCTTCATTGTTTCTACTTCCATTTTTAGATCTTGGATGATTTGTTAAGTTCCATCATTTCTTTGGGTGTGTTTTCCTGTAGTTCTTTAAGGAATTTTTTTTCCTCTTTAATGTCTTCTGCCTGTTTAGCAGTGTTCTCCTGTATGTCTTTAAATCAGTTATTAATGTCCTTCTTAACATTTGTTACCACCATCATGAGATATGATTTTAAATCCGAGTCTTGCTTTTCAGGTGCGTTGGGGTATCCAGGACTCACTGTGGTGGGTGTACTGGGTTCTGATGATACCTAGGGTTCTTGGTTTCTGTTAGTAAGATTCTTACATTTGCCTTTAGCCATCTGGTAATCTCTGGGGTTGATGTTCTAACTGTCTCTGGCTCGAGCTTGATGCTCCTGTGATTCTGTTAGCCTCTGTTAGCACTCCCATGAGTACAACTCTCACCTGAGTCCCAGTGGTCAGAGCCCTCTCTGCAGCCAAGCTCTCCTCTTGCAGGGCAGGTGTCCAGAAGTCTGGAGCTCTGATCTACCTTCTGAGTCCTGTGGTCAGACCCTTCCCTGTAGGCCGACTCTCCTCTGGCAAGGAAGCTGCCCAGGGGTCTGGTTCTCAACTCTGCCTCTTGCCTGAGGATGAAGGCCTGAAGGGTCCCTTTCCAAGAAGCTCTGTTGCTTCTGTCACCCACGTGCTCTCCAGTGATCACAAGATCCTGGGTGTGCTAGGATTCCTGAGGCATGGAGAGTCCTCTGGGGCCCTCAGTGCCCTCTGCTGGTTTCACAGGGAAGATGGTGGGGCTGGCCCCAACTATAAAGAATCCCAGCCTCTGGTTAGGTGGGGTTCGTTTGTCCCTGTTCCTGCTGGAACAGGACCCTCCTTGATTTGTTGGAGCTGATGTTGCGTTCCACTCACCCATAATCCTAAGGTGGTCCCGAGATCCTGCAGCGTGGAGAGTCCTCTGGGGTTTTTGGTAGCCTCTCAATGGTCAACATCCTTAACTATCAAGGAAATACAAATCAAAAATCTCAGATTCCATTTCCACCTATCAGAATGGTTGATGTCAGTAACACAAGTGACAGCTCATGGTTGCAAGAATATGGAACAGTTCCCATTGCTGATGGAAGTGTAAATTTGTTCTGTCATTTTGGAAATCTATTTAGTTGTTTCACAGAAAATTGGGAAGCAATCTAATAGAAGACTCAATTATATCACTCCTGGGCATATAAGGAAAGGATGAATCACCATATCAGAACAATACATGCCCAATTATATGCATAGGAGCTTTATTCATAACAGACTGAAACTAGAAAAAAAAACCCTAGTTTTCCCTTATCAAAAAATGAATAAAGAAAATGTGATACATTTATACTATGGAGTATAACTGAGCTATTTTTTTTAATGTCATTAAATTTGCAAGCAAATGGATAGAAATATAAAATACCATCCTGAGTGAGATAACCCAGATCCAGAAAGACACACATGGTCTGTGTTCATGTTTAAGTAAATATTAGGTATTAAGTAAAGGATACAATCCACAGTCCCAAAGAAGTTAATTAACAATGACAGTTCAAGTGGGAAACACCCAGATCTCACTGAGAGGCGGAAATAAGATAGACATTGTGGTTGGAAAGGGAAGAGGGTATTTGATACAAGTGGGGCTAGGGACCAGAACAGGAGTGATCAAGTGAGTAGAAGACAGAGGGAAAGAACTGGCTGAGACAATTAGAATTGGGGGACATCTTTTGTATGAACTAGAAACCTAGAATAAAGGAAACTCACAAGAATCTATGATGGAGTCCCTAGCTAAGGTGTCTAGCAATGACAGATATGGTGCCTCAACTGACCTATACCTGTAACCAGGCAAGACTTCTAATGGAGTGATTAGGACATAAATCCATCCATAAATCCTTTGACCCATGAGTTGTCCTGCAATTTGTCTTATGCACGGGTAAAGAAGGAGCAGTAATTGAGGGAATGACTAAGCAATGATGCTCCATCTTAAGAACAATGCCATGAGAGGGAGACTACCCCTGATACTGTTGTAGCTATTCTAATATACCTACAGACAGGAACACAGCATAACCCTCATCAGAGAGGAATCACCCAGCAACTGATGGAAATTGAGACAGAGACCCACAACCAAATATTAGGCAGTGCTTGGAAAATCATGAGAAAGACGGAGCCAGTGGAATCAAAGACACCACAAGAAAACCTACAGAATCACTAATATGGGCCTTTAGGGGCCCACTGAGACTAAAGAATCAACCAGATAATATGTATGGGACTGGCCTAGGTTATCAGTACATATGTAACACTTGTTGCAGTTTTGTATCCATGTGGGACCTGTAACAGAAGAATTAGGGGCAGTCTCTGACTCTGTTGCCTGCCATGTGAATCTTTTTTCTCTATTGGGCTGTCTTGTCTAACCTCAATAGAATAGCATGTACCTAGTCTTACTGTAACTTGATATGCCAAGGTTGGTTGATATCCATGGGAGCCCTTCCCCATTTCTGAAGAAAAAAGAAGGTGGATAAGAAGGGGAATAAACAGAGATGAGGGGAAAGGAGTGGAAAGAGTGAAGAGAGGGGGACTGCAATCTGAATGAAAAGTAAATAAATAACCAGATACTTGAACAGGACCCAGCATTTTGCTGTACACAGAAAACTCACCAAATAATCCGTATCAGAAAAGAAAGTCCTCTCCTCACATAATCAAAACACTAAATGAATAGAAGAAAAGAAAGAATATTAAAAGCTGCAAGGGAAAAAGGCCAAGTCAAATATAAAAGCAGACCTATAAGAATTATACCACACTTCCCAACAGAATACAAAAGCCAGAAGAGCCTGTACAGAGGTCATGTAGACTGTAAGAGAACAAACCTAACAAAAAAAAACCAAAACTCTCAAACAACATAGAAACCAAAATATTCCAGGAAATCAAAATATTCCAGGACAAAACTAAATTCAAACAATATGTATATACCAATCCAGCATGACAGAGGGTTCAAGAAGAAAAACTCCAACACAAGGAGGGTACCTACACCAAAGGCAAAAGAAAACCAAAACAAACAAACAAACAAACAAACAAAAAAAAAACCAAAAAACAAGATAGTAATCATTCTATAACAAAGCCAAATGGCCAAATGAAGAGAATCACATGCACATAATGCCACCTACAAAAACAAACTCAACAGGAACTAACACTCCTCTGTCTCTAATATCTCCCAATATCAATGGCCTCAATTCCACTATAAAAATACATAAGCTTATAGGCTGAATACACAAACATGATACAGCATTTCGCTGCATACTAGAAATATATCTCAATAACAAAGGCAGACACTACCTCAGAGTAAAAAGCTGGAAAAAAATTCAAGTAAGTGGTTCCAAGAAACTAGCTGGAGTTGCCATTGTTATATTCAATAAAACAGACTTTCAACCAAAAGTTACGAAACAAGATAAATTCACAACAGAGGAATCTGGAAGGGAAGAGAAGCACTTAAGAAATGTTCAAAGTCCTTAGTGATCAGGGAAATACAAATTAAAAGGACTGTGGGATTCCACCTTATACTAATCAGAATGGCTAAGATCAAAAACTCATGTGACAGCACATGCTTTTGAGGATGTGGATAAAGAGGAATACTCCACCATTGCTGGTGGGATTTCAAACTGATAAAACCATTATGGTAAACATTCTGGAGAATTCTCAGAAAATAATAAATAGATCTGCCTGAAGAACCACTCTTGGGCATATACCCAAAAGATATCCCACTATGCTCATAGAAGTTTTATTCATGATAACCAGAAGCTGGAAACAACCCAGATGTCCCTTAACTGAATAATGGATACAGAAAATATGGTACATTTACACAGTGGGATACTACTCAGCTATTAAAAAAGATGACTTCATGAATTTTGCAGGTAATTGGATGGAATTAGGAAATATCCTGAGTGATGTAACTTAGGCCCCAAAGGACACACATGGTGTGTACTCATTGATAAGTGGATATAGCACCAAAGCACAGAATAGCCACAATAAACACACAGACCATATGAAGCTTAACAAATAGAAAACTCCAAGTAAGATTGCTTTAATTCTAATTAGAAGGGGGAACATAGTAATTGTAGGATATTGGGGGGAGAGAGGGACCTGGGAGGGAGAGAGGAGAGGGAGGGAAGGTGGAGCTGGATTAGACATGTGAAGAGATAGTAGAAAAAGAAGCCCAGAGGATCAATAAAATGAAAAGAAATATGGAGCAATGTGTGGTGGGAAGAGGAGGACCACTAGAAAGTCCCAGATGCCAGAGAAGCAAGAAGTTCCCAGGATCCAATGGGAATGACAGTCAAAATACCCAACAGAGGAGAGATAGAACCTGAAAAGATCACCCCCAGTAGATGGACATGCCCCCCCCCAGGTGAGGGCAGTAGATGGACATGCCCCCAACCCAGTTGAGGGATAGGCACATCCTCACATGTCAAAATTTTTAAACCAGAATTGCTCCTGTATAATGAAAATGCAGGGACAAAAAAACACAAACAAACAAACAAACAAACAAACAAAAAACAACCAGAGACTGAAGGAAAGGCCTTCCAGAGATCCATCCATCTCTAGAAACCTAAGTGCAATGCTATTCCTGATGCCAAAAAGTGCTCCCAGACAGAGACAGGAGCCTCATATACCTGTCCTTTGAGAGTCTCTGTCAGTATCTGACTAGGACAGATACAGATACTCATAGCTAACCACAGGACTGAGCCATGGGACTTCAATGGAAGTGTTAGGGGAAAGAATGAAGGAGCTGAAGGGGATTGCAATCCCATAGGAGGAATAGCAAAACAACAATGTCGACTAACCAGACCCCCAAAACACCCAGGGACTAAACCACCAACCAAAGAGTATACATGGATAAGTCCATGGCTCCAGCTACACATGTAACAGAGGTTTTCCTTATCGGTCATCAATAGGAGGGAAAGACTTTTGTCCTGTGGAGGTTTGTTCTCCCAGCATAGGGGGATGCTAGAGGGGTGAGGCAGTAGTGGGTGAGTGAGCACCCTTTTAGAGCCAAAGGGGAGGGGAGGGAGAGGGGGTTTGCAGAGGTGAAGTGAAGAAGGGGGACAACATATGAAATGTAAAAAAAAATAATAATAACCAATTAATTAAAAAAGGAAAGTAATAGCACTAAGTGCCTTTATAAGAAAAATTACAGATATCACATACTAGCAATTTAACTGCACACCTGACCGCTCTAGAAAAAAAAGAAATAAACACAACTTAGAGGAGTAGAACAGGAAATAATCAAGCTCAGGTTGAAAGCCACAAAACCGAAAAAAGAGAACAATAAAAGTATTGACAATAAAAGAATTGTTTCTTTGAGAAAATCAACAATATAGAGAAATCATTAGCCAAACTAACTGAAAAACAGAGAGAAAATATACAAATTAACAAAGTCAGAAATGAAAAGGGAACATAACAACAGAGACCTAGAAAATTCAAAGAATATTGAAGTCCTACTTCAAAAACCTATACTTCAAGGACCATGATATAGCTATCTCTTGTGAGGCTATGTCAGTGCCTGGCAAATACAGAAGTGGATGCTCACAGTCATCTATAGGATGGAACACAGAGCCCCCAATGGAGGAGCTAGAGAAAGTACCTAAGGAACTGAAGGGGTAGGCAACCCTATAGGTGGAACAACAATATGAACTAACCAGTACCCCCAGAGCTTGTGTCTTTAGCTGCATATGTAACAGAAGATGGCCTAGTTGGCCATCGTTAGGAAGAGAGGACCCTTGATCTTGCAAACTTTATATGCCTCAGTACAGGGGGACATCAGGGCCAAGAAGTGGGAGTGGGTGGGTAGGGGAGTAGGGTGGGGGGAGAATATAAGGGAACTTTCGGGATAGCATTTGAAATGTAAATGAAGAAAATATCTAATAAAAAAATTTAAAAAACTATACTTCACAAAAATGACAAATCTAAAAGAAATGAATAAATTTCTTGTTACCAGTAAGAGTAAAACAAGATCAGATAAACTATCTGAATAAATCCATAACACTTAAGGAAATTGAACTAGTCATTAAAAGTCTCCCAACCAAACAAAGCTGATGACCAGATGATTATATTAAAGAATATTACCAGACTGTCAAAAAAGACCTATTACCAATACAAAGTAGAAACAGAAGTAACATTTTCAAATTCATTTTATGAGGACACAGACACTTGATTTTTAAGCCACATAAAGACTCAACAAATAAAGAGAATTTCAGACCAATTTCCCTTAACACCGATGCAAAAATACTCAATAAAATATTCATTGAATCCAGGAACACATCAAAAGCACCTTTCACCGTGATCAAGTAGGCTTCATCCCGAGATTCATAGATGGTTCAATATATGAAGTCTACCATTGTAATTTACCTTGTAAACAAACTGAAAGAAGAAAAACACATGATCTTCTCATTAAATGTTGAAAAGCCTTTGACAAAATCTAACACCCTTTATGATTAAACACTTGGAGAGATCCATGATAAAAGGCACATGCTTAGCCATAATAAAGGCAATATATTAAGTCAATATCTAATATCAAATTAAATACAGAGAAAATTAAATCAATCATATGCCAATCAGGGGCAAGACAAGGCTGTCTACTCTCTGTATATCAGTTGAATAAAGATAGTGCTTGAAGTTTTAGCTAGAGCAGTAAGACAAATAAATTAGATCAAGAGGAGACAATTTGGAAAGGAAAAAGTCAAAGTATCGCTATTCACAAATGATATAATAATATACAAAGGTTAATGAGTATCTTATGTGTTACATGGATGCATCACCTGTCAGTTGAAAAACATGCATCCTATAGAAAATTGTACAATAGAAAATGGAATATTTTGGAGGCTGAAAGAGTTCTGGGATAGAGGAAAGCCAGGGAGCTTCATCCTGGAAGATGGGATGAGATGGATGCATGGTACATAAGCACTAGTAATCAGCAATATGGCAAAATACACATTAGAATAAATAGGTTAGTTTAAGTTATGATCTAGTCAGACATGAGTCTATTTATATTGTCAAGGTATTTGTAAATATATTTTGAATCTCAGTCATCTTTCTTAGACCATGGGGTTGGGAAAAAGTACTGCCTAACTTCTACAAATAGTGACTTAAAAACTATACCATGGAACTTGTAAAGCCTTAGGCAAAAAGGCTGTACATAAATTGATTAAAAAATAATCAGTAGCTCACTTATATACAATTAATAAATAGGCTACAAAAGAAATCAGAGAAACAAACCATTCAGAATAGCAACAGAATATATAAAATGTGTTGGTGTAACTGTAATTAAGCAAATGAAAGAACTGTATGACAACAATGTCAAGTCTTTGAAGAAAGACATTGAAGAAGATATTGGAAAATAGAAAGGTATCCTATTGTCATGGATTAGTAGAATTGGCATAGTATTTTTTTTTCTTTAATCCTTTTTTTTTACAGTCTAAATTCATCCCCATCCCAGTCTGATCTCCTACTCCTCACCATTCTATAACTCTTCCTCCCAACGTGTGTGTGTGTGTGTGTGTGTGTGTGTGTGTATGTGTGTCGAGGACCTCATCTCACTGGTGTAAGCTGCCTGGTAAATTGTCGAGTGTCTCAGAGATCTAGGAGATCCAGGTTAATTGGGATGGCTTGTTCTCCTACATGCTCACCTTTCTTTGCCAATTTGTCTTCCCTTGATCTCTTTTTGTTACCTTATTTTTCTATCCAGATCTTCAAGTACTATGTTGAATAGAGTGGGTATCCTTGCCTTGTCCCTGATTTTAGTGAGATTGCTTCAAGTATCTCTCCATTTAATTTGATATTGGTTATTGGTTTGCAGTAAATTGCTTTTATTATGTTTGAGTATGATCCTTGAATTACTGATCTCTTCAGTACTTTTAACATGAACAGGTGTTGTATTTTGTCAAATTCTTTTTCAGCACCTAAGGAGATTATCATGTGATTTTTTTTCTTTGAGTTTGTTTACATACTGGATTACATAAATGGATTTTCTTATATTGAACCAACATTTTATCCCTGGGATGAAGCCTACTTAATCGTGGTAAATGATCATTTTGATGTGTTCTTTGATTCAGTTTGTAAGAATTTTATTGAACATTTTTGCATTGATATTCATTAGTGAGATTGATCTGAAGTTTTCTTTCTTTTTTGTGTCCTTATGTGGTTTAGGTATCAGAGTAATTGTGGCTTCATAAAATGAAATAGGTAGTGTTCCTTCTGTTTCTATTTTATGGAATAGTTTGAGGAATATTGGTATCAGGTCTTCTTTGAAGGTCTGGTAGAATTCTGCACTAAAGCTGTTTGGCCCTGGGCTTTTTTCTGTTGGGAGGTGTTTGATGGCTTCTATTTCCTTACGGGATATGGGCCTATTTAGGAAGTTTACCAGCTCTTGATTTAATATGTGATATCTATCTAGAAAACAATCCATTTCATCCAGATTTTCCAGTTTTGTTGAGTATAGGCTTTTATAGTAGGATCTGATAATTTTAAAATTTCCTCTGTTTCTGTTTGTGTCTCCCTTTGAATTTCTGATTTTGTTAATTTGGGTACTGTCTCTGGGCCCTTTAGATAGTTTGGCTAGGGGTTTATCTATCTTGGTGATTCTCTCAAAGAAACAGATTTTTGTTTTGTTGATTCTGTATTGTTCTCTTTGTTTTTATTTGGTTGATTTAAGTCCTGAGTTTGATTGTGTCCTGGACTGTACTTCTCTTGGGTGAGTTTGCTTCTTTTTGTTGGAGAGCTTCCAGATGTGCTGTTAAGTTGGTGGTGGTGTAAGATCTTTCCAGTTTCTTTACCAGGGCACTTAGTGCTATGAATTTTCCTCTTAGCACTGCTTCTATTGTGTCCCATAAGTTGCGTATGATGTGTCAACATTTTCATCAAATTCCAGGAAGTCTTTAATTTCTTTCTTATTTTTTCCCTGACCAAGTTATCATTGAGTGGAGAGTTGTTAAGCTTCCACATGTATGTGGACTTTCTGTTGTTTTTACTATTATTGAAGACTAGCCATGTTGATATGATAGTATACATGGGATTATTTCAATCTTCTTGTATCGATTGTGTTTTGTTTTTCTTTTTCTTTTTCTTTTCGTTTTTTTTTGTTTGTTTGTTTGTTTTTTTGAACAATTATATGGTCCGTTTTGGAGAAGGGACCATGAGGTGCTGAGAAGGAGGTATATTCTTTTAATTTTTTGGGTGAAATGATCTGTTGATATCTGTTAAATCCATTTGGTTCATAATTGCTATTAGTTTCACTGTGTCTCTGTCTAGTTTTTGCTTCAATGACCTGCCCATTGGTGATAGTGGGGTGCTAAAGTCTCCCACTATTATTGTGTGGGGTTCAATGTGTTTTATGAGCTTTAGTAACATTTCTTTTATGAATGTAGGAGCTCTTGCATTGTGGCATCAATGTTCACAAAATTGTGAGTTTCTCTTACTGGATTTTTCTCTCTATGATTATGAAGTGTCCTGTGTCATTACAAATGATAATTTTTTTTGTTGAAAGTCTATTTTATTGGAAATTAGGATGGTAACTCCAGCTTGTTTCATGGGAATATTTGCTTGGAAGAACATTTTTCCATCCTTTTACTCTGAGGTAGTGTCTGTCTTTGTTATTGAGGTATGTTTCTTGTATGCAGCACAATGCTGGATCTGGTTTGTGTACCCAGTCGGTTAGTCTATGTTTTTATTTTAACAATTTTTTATTAGATATTTTCTTCATTTACATTTCAAATGCCATCCTGAAAGTCCTCTATAATCCCCCCACCCCGCCCAGCTCCCCAACCCACCCACTCCCACTTCTTGACACTGGTGTTCCCATGTACTGGGCATATCAAGTTTGCAAGACCAAGGGGCCTTTCTTCCCAATGATGGCCAACTAGGTCATCTTCTGCTATAGACACGAGCTCTGGGGGTACTAGTTAGTTCATATTATTGTTCCACCTATAGGGTGGCAGATGCCTTCAGCTCCTTGGGTACTTTCTCTAGCTCCTCCATTGAGGGCCCTGTGTTCCATCCAATAGATGATTGTGAGCATCCACTCTGTATTTGCCAGGCACTGGCATAGCCTTACAAGAGACAGCTATATCAGGGCCCTGTCAGCAAAATCTTGCTGGCATATGTAATAGTGTCTGCATTTGGTGGCTGATTATGGGATGGATCCCTGGGTGGGGCAGTTTCTGGATGGTCCATCCTTCTGTCTCAGCTCGAAACTTTGCCTCTGTAACTCCTTCCATGGATATTTTGTTCCCTATTCTAAGGAGGAATGAAGTATCTACCCGTTGGTCTTCCTTCTTCTTAAGTTTCATGTATTTTGTAAATTGTATCTTGGGAATTCTCAGTTTCTGGACTAATATCCACTTATCAGTGAGTGCATATCATGTGAGTTTTTTTGTGATTGGGTTACCTCACTCAGGATGATATCCTTCAGATACATCTACTTGCCTAAGAATTTAATAAATTCATTGTTTTTAATTGATGAGTAGTTCTCCATTGTGTAAATGTACCACGATTTCTGTACCTATTCCTCTGAAGAGCCACATCTGGATTCTTTCCAGCTTCTGGTTATTTTAAATCAGGCTACTATAAACATAGTGGAGCATGTATTTTTATTACTAGTTGGAACATCTTCTGGATATATGCCCAGGAGAGGTATTGCTGGACCTTCTGGTAGTACTATGTCCAATTTTCTGAGGAACCGCCAGACTAATTTCCAGAGTGGTTGTACAAGCTTGCAATCCCACCAGCAATGGAGGAGTGTTCCTCTTTCTCGATATCCTCACCAGCATCTGCTGTCAACTCTGTTTTTGATCTTAGCCATTCTGACTGGTGTGAGGTTGAATCTCAGGGTTGTTTTGATTTGCATTTCCCTGATGATTAAAGATGTTGAACATTTTTTTTTTCAGGTGCTTCTTAGCCATTCGGTATTCCTCAGTTGAGATTCTTTGTTTAGCTCTGTACCACATTTTTTAATGGGGTTATTTGAATTTCTGGAGTCCACCTTCTTGAGTTCTTTGTATATAATGGATATTAGTCCCCTACTGAATTTAGGATTGGTAAAAATCCTTTCCGAATCTGTTGGTGACCTTTTTGTTTTATTGACAGTGTCTTTTGTCTTACAGAAGCTTTGCAATTTTATGATGTCCCATTTGTCAATTCTTGGTCTTATAGCACAAGCCATTGCTGTTCTGTTCTGGAATTTTTCCCCTGTGCCAGTATCTTTGAGACTTTTCCCGACTTTCTCTTCTATAAAGTTCATTGTCTCTGGTTTAATGTGGTGTAGCTTATGTGTTTTAACAGGAGAGTTGAATCCATTAACATTGAGAGATACTAAAAGAAATGACTGTTGGTTTCTGATATGGTTTTGTAGGTGGCTTTATGTGCCTGTGGTTTTTTTCCTTTTGTGTTTGTGAGATGCTTAATATCTTGTCCTTTCTTTGGCGCAGGTACCTTCTTTCTTTTGGAGTTTTCCTTCTAGGAAACTCTGTAAGGTTGGATTGATAGATACTGTTTAAATTTGTTCTTTTCCCTGGAATATTTTGTTTTCTACATCTATGTTGATTGAGAGTTTTGCTGGGTATAGTATCCAGGGCTGGCATTTGTGTTCTCTTGGAGTCTGCATGACCTCAAACAAGGCTCTTCTCTCTTTCATAGCCTCTGTTGATAAGTCTGGTATGATACTGATTGGTCTACCTTTGTATGTCACTTGGCCCTTTTTCCTTGAAGCTTTTAATATACATTCTTTCTTCTTGTGTGTTTAGTGTTTTGCTTATTAAATGATGAGAGGATTTTCTGGACACATTTATTTGCTCTTCTATAGACTTCTTGTACCTTTATGGCCATTTCTGTCTTTACATTGGGGAAGTATTCTTCTGATTTTTTTGAAGACATTTTCAGGCCTTTGAGCTGGAAATCATCCTTCTCCTTTATTCTGATTATTTTTAGAATTGGTCTTTTCATTCTGTCCTGAATTTCATGGATGATTTGGATTAGGAGTATTTTTACATTTTAAATTTCCTTTGACAGTTGTTTCTATCTCTTCAGTGGTATCTTCTACACCGGAGACTCTCTTTTATCTTTTATATTCTGCTGGTGATTCTTACATCTGTAATTGCTGACCTCTTTCCTAGGTTTTCCATTTCCACATTTGCCTCCATTTGTGTTTTCTTTATTGTTTCTACCTTTAGGTCTTAGATCGCTTTATTCAATTCATTCACCTGTTTAACCTGTTTTTTCATGTATTTCTTTCAGTGACTTATTGATATCCTCCTTAATGAATTCTATTATCCACATGAGATAGGATTTTAGGACAGATTCCTGACTTTCAGGTGTGTTGGTGCAATCAGGTCTTGCAGTGGTGGGNGAACTGAGTTCTGATGATGCCCACATATACTGGCTTCTGTTGCTTATAGTCTTGGACTTGCCTCTTGCCATCTAGTTATCCCTGGTGTTTGTTGGTCTGGAATCTGTCTCTTTTGTCTCTAGATTTCTTCAAGTCTTCTCATAGGCCTGCAACCCTGGCTGTAGTAGGCCACCTGTGGGACCTTTCAACTTGGGGGCTCTTCAGAGGGGTAGAGAAGCTGGTGATTTGTTGCCCTGGCTGCAGTAGATTTCCTGGGGGGCCCTACAGTCTGTTGGGCTTTCAGTGGGGCACTCAAGCTGTTGTCCTGTGTAAAGATGTTCTCCAGGGGGGTGGGGCATATAGACTGTTGTTTCTGTTTCACCTCATTTAGTAGAAATCCATGGAGGCTTTCTATCTATCCAGTCAGTTGCCCTGCGTGACGTCAAGCTGTGGTGTCAACTGCTCTGAGTTCAGTGGATCATCTAGGGTGGTTCGAGTTATGGTGTCTTCATAGAAGCGGACCAGCTAGCCGTCAACTGCTCTGAATGCAGGGGATCCTCAACTACTCTGAGTGCAGCCTATGCTCATCTGCTCTGAATGTAGTGCATACTCAACTGTTCTGAGTACAGTGAATCCTCTAGGATGGGTCAAGTTATGTTGTCTTAATGGGAGCAGACCAGCTAAGAGTGGCAGAAATGACCAGGGGGAAGGGCAGAAGGGGAGTGGTATTCAGAAGGGTGGGCTTTTTTCCATCAATATGCTTTGAGAAAATCACTATGGACTTCCATATTCTTTAAGGATTACTTTGAATACTCATTATTATTGCCTTTACATATTTAAACCTTTTCTACATATGTATAACACATTTGGCAATTTTAGCCCCGTATTTTAAAAATGAGCTAGCAGAATACTTATTAAATATATTTGCTTAGGGGAAAAAAATCTATGCATTGCTTCAGTTACTGTCACTCTAAGCATGATAGCAGTCACTTTGTAATGAGCTTTGACTATGTTTGTGGGAGGAAAAGTTTCTAGCACTGCTAGGGACAAAGGTCTTAGATTTCTTCATTTGTTCAACAGCCTATGTTAAAATGTATTCTTGTATTTTACTTAGCACATGTTACCATTGTTATATAAGTGTGTAAGATTAAGTATACCAAAATAATGATTATGAACCAATCCTGAAAATGATCACTTTTGCCTCAGAAAGAACCAGTTGATTGTTTATGTCGTCAACTAAATTCTATTTCTTTTGACCTTGATCTAATATAAGATATTCTTAATCAAGTTCCTACAGTTTATTCTGTTCTATTGTATTTTCAAAATAATAAGTTGCATATTTATACAAGCTTTCCTCAAATTTAGTAATATTTATACTACTGGATATTTTTGCATTTGCTTATATGATGTTTTATGTATGGCAGTATCATCTCACTAATGGTCACAAAGTGGAATGTTTTACCTTTATAATTACTTGAATTTCAATTTTCTAAAAGTAAATTTAACTGCTTTTTTAAAAATCTACAAAACATATACTAGACACTGTCTAGATACTCAGTGATTTCGAGTATGTCCAAAGTTCATAGTCATTCATCCCTCAAAGTCCAGAGGATCCAACACCTTTCTGGTCAATGACAACAATTGCAGTCATGTGAACAAACATGAATACATCCAACTATTCATCTATGCACATAATTTAAAATTATTTAACCACATCAAAAAAATATGCACAAAGCCTTAAGACATGAAATAATTAACTAAAAGGTTGTCATGCTTGTTGTATCCACAACTTTAAATATTTTTATAAGTACAGCATTTTTTAACTATTCTGATTAGTTTAAGTTACTCTGATGAATCAGATCAATTGATGTTGTTACTTCAGCTTTGAAGGAATTTAATATTAACAGAAAACTAATAATGGCACAATATACAACCATAGTAATAAGAGGTACCTTAGTCTTTTCAAATTTTACTTAGGAGATTCAAATGTGACCACCCCAGTATTTCACAGAAGACATGTTCAATATAGTAGCATGATCTCTGGACAAGTAACTGCTTTGGTGTGAAACTGTATTCCATCATCTGTGGCCTTTTCTATCTTCGAATTATCACTAGTCCTTTTCTTCAGTTATGGACACTGAACTTGGAGGTATTTGCTCCCTAGCCCTTCATTCACCATCTCCTTTCTGGACTCAGGTTCACATTTCCTTCTGGAATCAGTAGCAGTTTCTCTTATGGCATGCAATTGGTGTGTTTCCTATATCTGTATATTTTCTTTCATTTTACTGTGTTGGGGGGTCAACTATATGATGTTTGACCAGACTAAGCAAGTAAACACCTTGATTCTGTTGCCTGTCCCTAATATAGTGTTCCAGTGTAAAAGACGTTGGTGTTCTATTAAATACCTTTACTACTTTGGAAGTATATTCACCCATCCATCCATCCACCCATCCATCCATCCATAAGTATATGTATGTATGTATGCATGTATGTATGTATGTATGTATGTATGTATCTATCTATCTATCTATCTATCTATCTATCTATCTATCTATCTATCATGTCTATCATTTATCTATTTACATATTGTCCATTATGTTAGGGAAATCCATCTGAAATATTCAGATTCTGGTTAAATATTAGACAATCCAGTTCCACCTTCTATCAATGGTGAGGCTGTTGCCTAATTGGACTAAAGAAATCAGCAGCAAATCAGAAGATAAGATACATGCTTGCACCCTCATTCTAGTCCTTCTTCTTATACTTGGTAGGATCAAGCACAGTAGGTTGGGAATACTAGTCAATTCTGCTATTATATTGACACAATTAATTTAGAGATTATTTTTGAGCTTCTAGGTTTTCTGTATAATAGTTTGTATTTTTACCATTGATTTCCAACTTTTTTTTTTTTCCAAAATAAAGCTGTAGACGGGGTATATCTTCCTTCCTGTTTGCTGTTGAGGTTGCTTTCTGTTCCATAGATAAAATACTAGATGAGTAAGGAAAAAGAAAAGAACAGGGGCATTAAATTTTAGAGGTATGCAATTTAGAACACACTAGAAAAAATGCACTATACAGAGCTGGTAAAGTTCAGAGTATGTGCAAGGAGCATTTTGTGTGCTGACCTCTTGCATTTAGTCAGCTTCCTCAAGACAGTCTCCTCCTGATGTCCTGTCAGGAAGGGAAAAAGAAGCAGGATGCTTATTCTGCCACTGCCTTTTCTACTCACACTTGCATGGATTGTGAGGAAGACTTTAAAATGATAACCTAGATGTCTCTTCTTGAGACAATAATGCTAACCTGAAGAGAAAGATGGGTTTTGCTGGAAGCAGAGCTAATTTTAAAGACACATGTTTTAGGCTATGCTTTCTCCAGATCTAAGCAACATTTAAGAACCAGGAAGGACCCTTTGTTGTGGGTTTTCATTGGTATTTATCTCTTACAGAAACCTTTCAGAAGGGGTTGTGCCATGAGGCTGAGGACAATATTTCATTTACTGTCTATTTATTTTCATTTCCTGTTAATCAATGCTATTTTGTAATAGTTGTAAGGAGAATCATGCTAGACATTTTGTATCAAAAAATCTATTTAATTAAAAAATATAACTTTACTATTAGTTTTGTTTTGATAAGTTAGAATTGAATGGAAACTCAGGATGATCTTATTGTAGCTCAGTTTTTGGATACTCTATGTCAGGAAAACAAAGCCCCAGAAGTGTAACAGTCTGTGACTAAACCAGTTTGTGAGAGTATTTTATCAAGCATATACACACATATCTTATGGTAATTTCTATCCATTCATGTTGTTTTTACTGGCATATTATCCACTGAGAAGTATGTCCTACTTGAAAGCTGTGCAAATTTCTTTCTTGAGTATTCATCACATTAAGTACCACACATTCCCTGAGAATGTACTGTGAAGTAACTCATGTATACTTTCTGAGTATTCCTCTCATGTACCGGCCATATTCTACTCATGTGCTGGAGAACATAACATAAAAGAGTGTGTGAAACTTCTTTAGTCAGTTTCCATCACTTTAAGACATTTAGTCAGACTGGAAAGGTGAGTGGAACCAGCCAACATGGCCAACATGACTGGAGTTTGATCCTTAGAATTCCATCAAAACACACACACACACACACACACACACACACACACACACACAGAGAGAGAGAGAGAGAGAGAGAGAGAGAGAGAGAGAGAGAGAGAAGATGGAGATGGGAGAGAGAGAATTGTAAAAAATGAAACTGAGCATTGTTTAGCAGTCTCTTTAAGAAGTTAAAGAAATGACCATGAGCATTAAAAGAAAAAGTCAGTCCATACAGATGCAATCATCCTATCCTTTTCAAGTAACACACTGACTGACTCTGCTTCAAAGCTCACTTTCTTTCATTGTCCAAGATATGCAGTCCTTCCAGATAAACCAGCAAAGCTGTACCACTGTATTTCTGTGGAAGAATACAGTAACCATACTGTCAACCTTTCTTTCTTTGTTATATGCCTCCCTGTTTCCATCTCTCCACAACTCAACCAGAGTTGTGAGTTTGAAAAGAGATATTAACTCTCTCGAGGATATCCCCAAATGAAAGCTCTTTTAGGAGTGAAGTCTAATCATTCAGCAACAGCTCTTTAAACATTAAAAGGGAAGAAATCTTTCCATGTTTTGTTATCAGGATGTTATGTACTTGTACTTGTACTTGTACTATAAGGCTCCTGTGGTATAGAAAACTAAAGAAATTCATACCAACCTCCTAATTTTACTCAGTATTTTTCTTCTCTCTCTCACATGCTAGTCTTAGAATAAATAAGATTTTCCTTTAGAAAAAACAAAGCATCTCTGTACACTTGCCTTAGGTGCAGTGTTTTAGAATCATTTTGCCCGATAAGGATGTTTCAGCAGAAGGAAGGCTATACTATAGAATCAAGGGAGATGAAGAGCAGAGTGAACAATACAAAGACATCAAGAGGCAAGATTCTGCTGGGCGTGGTGGCACACACCTTTAATCCCAGCACTTGTGAGGCAGAGACAGAGGCAGGTGGATTTCTGAGTTCAAGGTCAGCCTGGTCTACAAAGTGAGTTCCAGGACAGCCAGGACTATACAGAGAAACCCTGTCTTGAAAAAACAAAACAAAACAAAACAAAACAAAAATAGAGAGGCAAGATTCTATGACTATTGTCTAATAAGTTAATTTGCTTCTTAGGAGAAAATTTTCTGAAGAAATAAAACAGTATTCAGTTTTAATATGTATGTACACGAAAAGCACACAAAAAGGATGATTTTCTAGTATATCATGGTAAATCCATGGGTTATGTCATGGGGGAAAATGTCAAAATACCTTCTAAAGCAAAATTGATACAGTTCCTAAGTCAATTTTTTAAAAAAATCTAAACTGTCTGGGAGATTTAATTTTGAAATGGACCCCTTACTTCTCTTTTAAGTACCAAATATACATAAATAGAAAATTTTAAAAATAATAATTAATACTCAGACAATGTACTGGAAAAGAAGATGAAAAGATTGTAAGACCTAGTGGTCCAGTAAGTCTTCTGCAATGTAGCATCTTCTGTATATGATGCGGACGCTGCACCCAGAAAATCTGAACAATATAGCTTCCTAAATAAGTCCTCCATAATGACAGCACAAATTGATATGCTCAATGGGTGAGGAAGACCTCAAAAAGCCCTCACCTATTAATTGCCATGCACAATTAATTGCTTCTGATCGAATGAACATCAGTCTTCTCCAGGGGAAAGCACCCTGATTGGTTATCCAATCTCAAGCAATCATCTCTAAGCACATTGTCTTCATTGGGGTTTTTATTGCTGTGATAAAACACCATAACCAAAAAGCAAGTTGGAGAGGAAATAGTTTTACTTGGTCTACACTCCTACATTGTTGTTAATTGCCAATAGAAAGCAGGATAGGAACTCAAACAGGAAAGGAACCTAGAGTCAGGAGCTGATATAAAGGCCATGAAGCTTAATGGCTTGCTCATCATGGCTTCGTCATCCTGCTTTCTTACAAGACCACCAGTGCAGCCATGCCACTACCCTCAATGAGCTGGGCACTGCTCTATCAATAACTAATTTTTAAAAATGCCTTACAACCAGATCTTAGGGAGGCAATTTCTCAATTAGTTTTCCTTCTTTCAGGTATCTCTAGTTTTGGCATCAACTTCACACAAGACTAGCTAGCATACACATACACAAAAGAGCAACACTAAGTGGACTTGGCAGAAGACATTTGCTTGTGTGTGTTTCCTCATCTCCTGCTTTCTTTCTCTCATGGGTCCCGATGCATCTGCACACTGGGTTATAAGGATGAAGTGGATTCCAAAACAAGCAGGATCCAGATCCACTGGTAATGAGAGCAAGTTTTTGTCAGGGTGGGTATGGGTGTGGGCTTATCTGAAAATCTTAATGTTACAGCTCTTTTTGTTGAAGACTTTTCTGACAATCATCAATAAAATAGCTCTCTAAGACAATCTTAGCTCGGAGAATCTTTGGGGGGTTGGCTTATACACATACATTTTCTTTGTGGTGAACCAAGTCTTATATAGTTTTGAGGGAAAAGGTAAGACTACCTAGAGTAAACCAAGGTATTTCACTGAAGGCTAAAGATACAGAGATGCTTCATTATCACGGAGATGCATTTGAGGTTCTTAGGTGCATGACTTCATGTCATTCTTCAAGTAGTTGATGTGAGGTCTAGCAAAGAGGAAGTCCTGCTGACAGAAGGTGTCCTCCATTTTGCTCTGAGCTTAGAGCTTTCAGGTAAACTCAGATTTTAACCTTAGCAACAGAATTTTCCAATCTCTCTCTCTCTCTCTCTCTCTCTCTCTCTCTCTCTCTCTCTGTATGTTTGAGTGTAGGTATGAGTGTGTATGTGCATGTTTGTATAAATGTATGGATGGTAATTAGAGAGGAGGTGTGAGTTGAGATGGAGTGGGGTTCAGGAGAAGTTGGAGGGAAGAAAAGATGGGGTGCAATGGTTTAATTACAGTACTCATGTATGGCAGTGCAGTGAACCATGAGATGAAGCCTGGTAAGGTCAAACCTTGGCTAGAAGCCCTAGAGAACATGAAGGATTGGATGTTAGGAGATTTACCTGCTCCCAGCACCAGGCCACTGTCACATAGCTGCAGCCCCCATAGAGAAATTTGTGGTCATCAGTCATGTAGGGGCAACACCCCAAGCTCATCCACTTGTAGATGAGGTATCATTATCATCTCAGACCAAGCCATTAGGAAGCACCTATTGTCAGACCCCAACCCATCTGAAAACTGTATATCCGATCCTATCCAAAAGGATTAAAGGTGTACATTGCATGTTGTTTTACAAATGAACCCATGATAAATCCAGAGTGCCCACCCCCATGGTTAGCCCCAAAAGGCCATCTTGCCTTGGTTCCTGCAGCCAGCCTGCTGCCAAGCCACTCTGGTCAAAAACCTCTTCCCAAGCTAGCTAAGAGAGCCTAGCTGAACGAACCAGACTTTCCTGGAATGCCTGGAGACATGATCCCACTTCCCAAGCCATCCACCACCTATGGCTTGCAGAATGCCAGCTACTGTTCACTAAGATCCCATTAGCCCCAAGAAATGAAAACACTAGAGTCGTATAATATACCAGCCAGATTTGTAACAGTTCAATCCAGAAATGGACATCATAGTGTTGAAAGAGTAATGCTGATGAGCTTTAAAACACAGATACTTATAATATATTTTTAAATCACTAATTTCCTCCTAAATATTTCTATTTTTCTCATTACTTTCTAGAAAAGTTTCACAGGACATATCTTGCTCTCATCATCAACTAAAGATGCTCTCCATAATTTTATCAATTCAGGAGCTTGAAGCTCACATTCAGGTCCAAATTAGGCTGCACCTCACCTTTCTTCAGGCTTTTAGTATCTTATGCAAATATATAAAAATAATTTATGTAAGTGCTGGGAGGAATATATCTAATCACATAATTGAATGCCCTTCATACATGTCTGAACCAAGTAGATATAAAAATCATTTTATTTTTTTAATCCTCTGTAGTTGAATAAAAACTTTGATAATGAGAATTCTTTAGCCTTAAGTCCTGATTTTCTAAAGCATGTTAGAGGGAGTATATATGGTCAATAGTAACGCTTTATTTTTCTGATTTGTATTTACTGAGCATGAAGCTGCTAAAATTCTAATCCTTACATAAGCTAGTAGTAACTTTGTATCTAGCTGCTGCTGCTGCTGCTGCTGTTGCTCCTTCTCCTTCTTCTCCTTCTCTCCTCCTCCTCCTCCTCCTCCTTTTCTTCTTCTTCTTCTTCTTCTTCTTCTTCTTCTTCTTCTTCTTCTTCTTCTTCTTCTTCTTCTTCTTCTTCTTCTTCTTCTTCTTCCTTTTCTTTTTTTTTTTTTACAGGCCTGCAACTGTCCTTTGACTATAATAAGAAAATCCAAATTTACATTTTGATGGCCTATATATTTCTTAAAATCAAAATGTTCAATAGAGGCTAGGGAGGTATGCAAAGAGATGAGGAAGTCATTTGAAGACAGACTTGGGCAGCACAGATGTTCTGTTCTTTCTAATGCTCCATAACTTCTCTTTGAGCCTTCTCTCATGGGACAAGGAAAACACACATCATAGTTCATGGAATATTCCTTGATTTTGATGTTAAAGGAAAGCTCACTATGACTACCTGGCTGGCAGGCATGCATTCCTGATTATGTGATATAGTTTGGATATGAAGTACTTTAAAATGCTTATGTCAGATAAGGAGAGGCTTTGCTGGAGAGAGACCCGACTTAATCAATAGATTAATCCATTGATAAAATAATTAGGTAGTATTGTTCCTGGTTAAAGAAGTAGGTAAATAGATGCATTCCTTTGAGAGAATACTTTGCAACTACACTGTTTTCCATCCCCACTTGTTTCTTCATTGTCATGAGGTGAATTATATTTCCCTGTATGATCTTTGTCATGTTCTTTCTCCCTGGCCTCAGGACTAAAACGTGTGCATTCAGCTGTACCTGGAGTAAAATATATGAAAGCACACACCAAAATAAGCTTCATAACATGCCTGACAACATTCTACTGTGGGATCAGGGATATAATGTAGAAAGATACAGCACAGTAGTGTAAAAAGTCCTATTGGTTTAATGCTGAGAGAAAGGTTGATGCATAGTATTAATAACCACACATGTGTTTATTTATTGCATATCTGTTGTAAGTCTTAAGTGACAGATAAAAACCTTAATATACAGTGTTTTATTTTTTGCCCACAAGAGGCCTGTTTCCCAGAGAACTGTTGGAAACAGAGAAAAGCAGGATCTGTCTACATTCCTTCAGGCCTGCCTGCACCAAGGACATCCAAATCAGTTCCTTCTAGCCACAATCCTCTGCCTGCTAATTATCTCAGGGGCACAGCCAGGTTCTGCTTTTTGTCTCCCTCCCTCTATTTTTTTTTTTTTTTTTTTTTTGCCCACAGCTCTGCCTTCATCCCCAGATGTGGGGTAGCACCAGACACAAGGCAGTGAGACACCTCAGCCAAAATCCTCTGCCTCCTAGGTACCACAGGGGCAAATCTAGCAATGATGAGCTGGACCCTTTCCCCTTTGTATTCCATTTTCTATTCTACAGCTTTTTCAGTACTCTTGGAGGCTTGCTGGTTCCAATGAATTCCATGTAAAATCCTCCACCCCCAATACTCTGCCTTTGAAATATTGCTGGGGCATACCCAGTGATTGGTGAGACCTACCTACTTCCCTGAGCACTATTTTACAACCCACACTTCTGACTGCATATATAGAAGTGTACTAGAACCAAGTACAACCAGGTAGGGCCTAGCTCCAGGCTCCTTGCTTGCCAGGTTCTTTCAACACAACACACAAACTGTGCCCTATTTCCTGAATTCTGTTTTGAGGCCTGCAACATGGCCTGCATTCCTAGAGGCCTGTCAATACCATGGGCAACTAGATGGATAGAGGCCAGTATAAGAACAAAATAAGAAAGATCCAGGAAAATACGGAATCACCAGAGCCCAGATGTTCTATTACAACAAGCCCTGGATATACTAACATGGCTGAAGCACAAGAAAATGATGCTAAATAGAATCTTATGATGGTGATTGTTGTTTTCAACGGGATAATGAATAAATCCATTAAAGCAATGCAGGAAGTACAATTAAACAGGTTAAGGAAATAAATAAAATTCTTCAGATCTGAAAGTGGAAACAGAAGCAATGATTTAAAAAGTACTCCCAAATTTAGAGAATTCTGCAGATGGAAAACCTAGGTAAATAAACATGAAGTACAGAGGCAAGCACCACCAACAAAATACAAGAAAGCCAGGCAGTGGTGGCACATGCCTTTAATCCCAGCACTCTGGAGGCAGAGGCAGGCAGATTTCTGAGTTCGAGGCCAGCCTGGTCTACAGAGTGAGTTCCAGGACAGCCAAGGCTATACAGAGAAACCCTGTCACAAATAAATAAATAAATAAATAAAGATAAGAACTTCAAGTCTCTGAAGAAAGAAATCAAAGAAGATCTCAGAAGATGGAAAGATCTTCCATACTCATGGATTGGCTGGATCAACATGGTGAAAATGGCTATCTTGCCAAAAGCAATCTACAGATTCAATGCAATCCCCATCAAAATTCCAACTCAATTTTTCAACAAC
The DNA here is from genome assembly GCF_900095145.1 of Mus pahari. Lineage (NCBI taxonomy): Eukaryota > Metazoa > Chordata > Mammalia > Rodentia > Muridae > Mus > Mus pahari. The sequence continues at coordinate 1,729,536 of NC_034599.1, read as the reverse complement.
TTAGAAAGGGCAATTTGCAAATTCATCTGGAATAACAAAAAAACCTAGGATAGCAAAAACTCTTCTCAATGATAAAAGAATCTTTGGGGGAATCACTACACCTGACCTAAAAACATACTACAGAGCAATTGTGATAACAGCTGCATGGTACTGGTATAACGACAGACAGGTAGACCAATGGAATAGAATTGAAGACCCAGAAATGAACCCACACACCTATGGTCACTTGATCTTTGACAAGGGAGATAAAACCCTCCAGTGGAAAAAAGATAGCATTTTAAACAAATGGTGCTGGCATAACTGGCTGTTATCATGTAGAAGAATGAAAATTGATCCATTCTTACCTCCTTGTACTAAGGTCAAGTCTAAGTGGATCAAGAAACTCCACATAAAATCAGAGACACTGAAACTTATAAAGAAGAAAGTAGAGAAAAGCCTCGAAGATATGGTCACAGGGGAATAGTTCCTGAATAGAAGTGTAAGGCTTGTGCTGTAAGATCGAGAATTGACAAATGGAACCTCATAAAATTGCAAAGCTTCTGTAAGGCAAAAGACACTGTCAATGAGACAAAAAGGCCACCAACAGATTGGGAAAGGATCTTTAACAATCCTAAATCAGATAGGGGACTAATATCCATTATGTATAAAGAACTCAAGAAGACAGACTCCAGAAAACCAAAAAAACACATTAAAAAATGGGGCACAGAACTAAGCAAAGAATTCTCAACTGAGGAATATCAAATGGTTGAGAAACACCTCAAAGGATGTTCAACATCCTTAATCATCAGGGAAATGCAAATCAAAACAACCCTGAGATTCCATCTCACACCAGTCAGAATGGCTAAGATCAAAAACTCAGTTGACAGCAGATGCTGGTGAGGATATTGAGAAAGAGGAACACTCCTCCATTTTTGGTGGGACAGCAAGCTTGTAAAACCACTCTGGAAATCAGTCTGACAGTTCCTCAGAAAATTGGACATAGTACTACCAGAGGATCCAGCAATACCTCTCCTGGGCATTTAGCCATAATATGTTCTAACTAGTAATAAGGACACATGCTCCACTATGTTCATAGCAACCTTATTTATAATAGCCAGAAGCTGGAAAGGACCCAGAAGACCCTCAACAGAGGAATGGATACAGAAAATGTTGTACATTTACACAATGGGAGACTACTCAGCTATTAAATACAATGAATTTATGAAATTCCTCAGCAAGTAGATGGATCTNGAGGGTATCATCCTGAGTGAGGTAACCCAATCACAAAAGAACTCACATAATATGCACTCACTGAAAAGTGGATATTAGCCCTGAAACCTAGAATACCTAAGATATAATTTGTAAAACACATGAAACTCAAGAAGGAAGACCAAAATGTGGACCACTCAGCATCATCAGAATCCAGTATGCTCACCACAGTGAGTCCTGTATACCCCAACATATGCAAAAAGCAAGATAGAGATTTAATTTTTTTTTTTTTTTTTTTTTTTTTTTTAGTTTTTTGAGACAGGGTTTGTCTGTGTATCCCTGGCTGTCCTGGAGCTCACTCTGTAGACCAGGCTGGCCTCAAACAGAGAAATCCACCTGCCTCTGCCTCCCAAGTGCAGAGAATAAAGATGAGTCATCACAGTGAGTCTTGAATACCCTAACACAACTGAAGAGCAAGATTCAGATTTAAAATCATATCTCATGAGGCAGGTAAAGGATTTTAAGAAGGGCATTAATAAGGCACTTAACACAATACAGGAGAACACTGCTAAACAAGTAGAAGATCTTAAAGAGGAAGCACAAAAGTCCCTTAAAGAATTAAACAAAAACACAACCAAACAGGTGATGGAATTGAACAAAATCATCCCAGATCTAAAAATGGAAGTAGAAACAATAAAAGAAACTGAAGGGGAGACAACTCTGGAGATAGAAATCCTAGGAAAGAAATCAGGAACCATATATGTGAGCTTCAGCAACAGAATACAAGAGATGGAAGAGAGAATCTCAGGTGCAGAAGACTCAAAGAAAATATGGACACAGCAATAAAAGAAATTGCAAAAAAAAAATAAAATAAAATAAATAAAATCCTAACTCAAAACATCCAGGAAATCCAGGACACAATGAGAAGACCAAACCTAAGTATAATAGGTATAAATGAGAATAAAGATTTTCAACTTAAAGGGCCAGCAAATATCTTCAACAGAATTATAGAGGAAAACTTCCTTAACCTAGAGAAAGAGATGCCCATGAACCTACAAGAAGCCTATAGAACTCAAAATAGACAGGACCAGAAAAGAAATTCTTCCTGACACATAATAACCAGAACAAAAAAAGCACTAAATACAAATAGAATATTAAAAGCAGTAAAGGAAAAAGGTCAAGTAACATATAAAGGCAGACCTATTAGAATTACACCAGGATACTCACTAGAGTTTATGATAGCCAGAAATTCCTGGACAGATGTTAGACAGACCCCAAGAGAACAGAAATGCTAGCCCAGGCTAATATACCCAGCAAAACTCTCAATTACCATAGATGGAGAAACCGAAGTATTTCATGAAAAAAAACAAATTCAAACAAAATCTTTCCAGGAATCCAGCCTTTCAAAGGATAAGAAAGGGAAGACTCCAGCACAAGAAAGGAAATTATGCACCAGAAAAACAAAAAAGTAACCCTTCAGCAAACCTAAAAGAAGATAGACACAAGAACAGAATCCCAATTCTAACAACAAAAATAAAAGGAAACAACAATTACTTTTACTTACTATCTCTTAAAAATCAATGGACTCAATTCCCCAATAAAAAGACATAGGCTAACAGACTGGCTACATAAACAGAACCCAACATTTTGCTGCATACAGGAAACCCACCTCGGGGACAAAGATACACACTACCTCACATAAAAGTCTGGAAAAAAAAATTTCCAAGCAAACAGTAAGAAGAAAAAAGCTGGAGTAGACATTCTAATATCAAATGAAATGGACTTCCAACCCAAAGGTATCAAAAAAGACAAGTAGGGGCACATAATACTCATCAAAGGTAAAATCTTCCAAGATGAACGCTCAATTCTGAATATCTATGCTCCAAATGCAAGGGAATCCACATTAATTAAGGAAAATTTATTACAGCTCAAAGCACACAGAGAGACCATACATGAGCAGTTTGGCAGCATACCTGAAAGGTCTAGAACAAAAGGAAGCAAATTCACCCAAGAGGAGTAGAAGGCAGGAAATAATCAAATTCACAGCTGAAATCAACCAAGTGGAAACAAGAAGAACTATTCAAAGAATCAACCAAACCAGGATCTGGTTCTTTGAAAAGATCAACAAGATAGATAAACCCTTAGCTAGAATAAATAGAGGGTACAGGAAGAGTATCCTAATTTAAAAAATCAGAAATGGAAAGGGAGACATAACAACAGATCCTGAGGAAATCCAAAACATCATCAGATCCTACTACAAAAGGCTAGATTCAACAAAAATGAAAAACCTGGGTGAAATGGACAAATTTCTAGACAGATAACAGGTACCAAAGTTAAATCAGGATCAGATTAATGACCTAAACAGTCCCATGTCCCCTAAAGAAATAGAAAGAGTTATTAATAGTCTCCCAACCAAAAAAGCCCGGGACCAGATGGTTTTAGTATAGAGTTCTATCAGACCTTCAAAGAAGACCTTATTCCTAATTCTCCTCAAACTATTCNACAAAATAGAAACAGAAGGTACACAATCTGGCACCTATCCCGCCCAAGGAGGGGTGTCTGCCCGGCATCAGTCTCCTGGCCTGAACCATCACCCAGCACCTTTCCTGTCCAATTATATGGTCAATTTTGGAGGAGGTACCATGTGGGGCTGAGAAGAAGGTATATCCTTTTTTTTTAGGATAAAATGTTCTGTAGATATCTATTAAATCCATTTGTTTCATAACTTCTGTTAGTGTCCATGTGTTTCTGTTTAGTCTCTGTTTCCAGGATCTGTCCATTGGTGAGAGTGCTGTGTTGAGATCTCCCACTGTTATTGTGTGCAGTGTAATGTGTGGTTTGAGCTTTACTAATGTTTCTTTAATGAATGTGGCTACTCTTGTATTTGGAGCATAAATATTCAGAATTGAGAGTTCCTCTTGGTAGATTTTGCCTTTGATGAGTATGAAGTGCCGTTCCTTGTCTTTTTTGATAACTTTGGGTTGGAAGCCAATTTTATTTGATATTAGAATGGCTACTCCAGCTTGTTTCTTCAGACCATTTGCTTGGAAAATTGTTTTCCAACCTTTCACTTTGAGGTAGTATCTATCCTTTTCCCTGAAGTGGGTTTCCTACAAGCAACAAAATGTTGGGTCCTGTTTGTGTAGACAGTCTATTAGTCTATGTCTTTTTATTGGGGAATTGAGTCCATTGATGTTAAGAGAAATTAAAGAAAAGTAATTGCTTCCTTTTATTTTTGTTGTTAAAGTTGGCATTATGTTCTTGTGGCTGTCTTCTTTTAGGTTTGTTGAAGGATTACTTTCTCAGATTTTCTAGGATGGAGTTTCCGTCCTTGTGTTGATGCTCTGCTTGTGGACGTTGTACATCGTGGTGCGGAGCCTAGTGCGCACCACGATGTACAACGTCCACAAGCAGATAGTCTCTGGTGAGAAGTCTGGTGTAATTCTAATAGGCCTGCCTTTATATGTTACTTGGCCCTTTTCCTTTGCTGCTTTTAATATTCTATCTTTGTGTAGCACATTTGTTGTTTTGATTAATATGTGTCAGGAGGAATTTCTTTTCTGGTCCAGTCTATTTGGAGTTCTGTAGGCTTCTTTTATGTTCATGGGCATCTCGTTCTTTAGGTTCGGGAAGTTTTCTTCTATAATTTTGTTGAAGATATTTGCTGTCCCTTTAAGTTGAAAATCTTCATTCTCATTTACTCCTATTATCCGAAGGTTTGTTCTCATTGTGTCCTGGATTTCCTGGATTTTTTGAGTTAGGATCTTTTTGCATTTCATATTTTCTTTGACTGTTGTGCCCATGTTCTCTATGGAATCTTCTGCAGCTGAGATTCTTTCTTCTATCTCCTGTATTCTATTGCTGATACTCACATCTATGGTTCCTGATTTCTTTCCTAGCATTTCTATCTCCAGAAACCCCATGAAGACTCTACAGAGAGATATAATTTCAGTCCAATTTCCCTTATGAACATTGATTCAAAAATATTTAATAAAATACTTGCAAACCAAATTCAAGAGAACATCAAAAGTCATCCACCATAATCAAGTTGGCTTCATTCTAGGGCTGCAAGGACTGATCCACATATGAAAGTCCATCAATGTCATCTGGAAGAAAAAATGCCCATGATCATCTCATCAGATACTGATAAGCCATTGACAAAATCCAATACTAGTTCATTATTAAAGACATTGTGATATCAGAGGTACTAGGCCAATGTCTACTCATAGTAAATCCAGAATATAACAATCCAGTAGCCAACAACATCAAATTAAACTAGGACAACACAAGGCTCTCCACTTTATCCATATCTCTTTAATATAATGCTTAAAGTTTTATCTAGAACAATAAGACAACTATAAGAGGTCACAAGGATACAAATTAGAAAAGAAGTAAAAGTATCACTATGAACAGATGATTGAGAGTATAAATAAATGACTTCAAAAATTCTACCAGAGAACTTCTTGAGAGGATAAATACCATCAACAAAGTGTCTCTATACAAAATCACCTTTAAAAAAAATACCCTGACTCTCCTGCTGCCTCTCCTCTATCTCCACCAGACTCCTGAATCACACAGACAAGAGCATGCTGTCTTCTGAAAGGCTCCACCCAGCACCTGACAGACTGATAGAGATACCCAAAGCCAAACAGTGAGTTGAGCTTGGTGATTCTTACAGAATATAGCAGTAAGGATTGTGGGGCCTAATTGGGATAAGAACTTCACAGGAAGACCAACAGAGTCAACTAACATGGACCCTTGAGGCTATTAGATATGAAACCACCAATGTAAAAACATATACAGGCTAGACCTAGGCCTCCCACACATATGTAACAGAAGTGAAGCTTGAAATTCATGTGGGTCTTAAACAACTAGAATGGAGGATATCCTAAAGCTGATGACTGCATCTGGAACATGACAGGGCTACATTGTCTGGCTTCAGTTGGAGATTAAGTTTCTAACCTCTAAGAGACTTAAAGTGCCAGGGTGGAAGTGATACCTATCTGCTACCATCTGCTCAGAGGAGAAGGATATGTAGAATGTGAGGATGGGGAGAAGGGGTGACTGGAAGGGGGACATTGAGGGAGATCTAAAGTGAACAAGTAAAAATATATGATATTAAACAAAAAAATCAGTAGTTCTTTTATACAAATAACAAATGGTATGAGAAAAAAATTAAAGAAACAACAACCTTCTCAATAACCACAAATTATATAAATATCTTTGTGCAACTCTAAGCAAGCTGGTGAAATACCTGTATGAGAAGAACATCACATTTTTGAAAGTAGAATTAAAGAGGATATCAGAAGTTGGAAAGATCCCCCATTCTCATGGATCTGTTTGATTAACATAATAAAAGTAGTCATCATACCAAAAGCAATCTATAGATTCAATGTAATTCCCATGAATATTCTAATACAATTCTTTACAGGCATTGAAAGAACAATATTTATCTTCATAAAGAAAAAAACAGAAAACCCAGGCTACCTAAATAAATAAAACAAAACACTTTATACTTGATTTTTGACAAATAACTCAAAACTATTCAATGGAGAGAAAGGGCATCTATCACAAAGGGTACTGCTCTAACTAGATGTCCACATGTACAAGAATAGAAGTAGATCCATATTTATCACTCTGCCCAAAACTCAAGTCCATGTGGATCAAAGACCTCAACAACAAGGATAGACACATTAAATTTGATAGAAGAGAAAGTGGGATATATCATTGAACTCAAAGGCACAAGGGGGAACTTCCTGAACAGAACACCAATGGTTCAGACTCTAAAATCAACAATTAATAAATGGACCTCATGAAAATTTAAAAGCTTATGCAAGGCAAAGAACACTGTCAATAGGGCAAAATGCCAGCCTATATAATGGGAAAAGATCTGCACCAACCCTACAATCAATAGGAGCCTAATATCTAAAATATATAAAAAATATATCAATAACTAGAAAGTGGAAACAACTTACATATTTCTCAACTGAAAAACTGAAGAAGAAAATGTGGTTTATTTACACAACAAAATAATACCCAGCTATTAAAAATAATATTATCATGAAATTGCAAGTATGGAACTATAAAATGACATCCTGATTGATGCAATCCAGACCCAGAAATACACATTTGGTATATATGCATATGTGGATATTAGGCATAAAGTGCAAGATAATCATACTGCAATCCACAGATCCATAGATGCTAAGTAACAAGGACAAGCTAAGGGAGTATACCTAAATCTGAGTAAGACTGGAGAATAAAGTAGACAATAGGATTGGCTAGAGGGAAGGGAAGTTGCTGAGAGATGATATTGAATGGGAAACAGAGAGATCAAGTATAGGGAGGACAGATGGAGAGAGAACTGGGAGAGCAAACTGTGATTGGAGGTCCAGACATGTCCTGGACACACTCTAAGCCTAGGGCAAGGGAAACTTCTACCAACCTATGAGGTAGACCTAACTAAGATCCCTGTCCACACGGAATACGGAAAATGAGTTGGCAACTTTGTGCTTCCAGCAAGGCTTCCAATAGAGGGATGGGAGCACCAATCAAGCCACAAAATCTTCAATCAACAATTTGTCCTGCCTACAAGATATGCACAGATAATGATGAAGCTGAAATTGATTGACGAAGCAGTGGTTGGCCCAGCTTGAGACTCATGCCATGAGAAGCAGCCCATACTTGATACAATTACTCTCATATTCTTGCAGACACTATACTCCTCTATAATTGCAGACAGGAACCTACCTTACTAATATTCCAATACTAAGAGTCTCCACCCAGCCACTGATGGAAACAGATGCTGAGATCCACAGCCAACTTCAGGAAATGCTTGGGAATCTTGTGGAGGAGGGGTGGCGTTTAAAGGAGCCACAAAGGACACCACAAGAATGCCTACAGAATCAGTGAACCTGTGCCCATTGGGGATCACATATACTGAAGCACCAACCAAAAGGCATTCATAGGCCCCTTATACATATGTAATGTAAGTATAGTTTGTTCTTCATATGTGACCCATAACAACTGGAACTGGGACTTTCTCTGACTCTGTTGCCTGACTTTCTATCCATTTTCCCTAACTGGGTTGTCATGTTTAGGATCAAGAGAAGATGTAACTAGTCCTACTACACTGTGATATGCCAAGGTTGTTGGATATCCTTGGTAGGCTGTCCCTTTTTTCTTTTTTCTGCAATAAAGGAAGTGAGGAAGAGAGAAAAGACTGGGAGGAGAGGAATGAAGGAAAGCTGTAATTGAGATGTAAAGTAAATAAATTAAGGAAATGCAGACTAAAAAAATGAAAAGAAAAAGTAAAAAAAGATCCTACATGCCTTTTTACATGTGCAAAACTTTGAGTTTATTATACTACCAAACAGGAAACTATAATGAAATAATTATGAAAAAATTACAAATCATTAATAACAATTAACATAAAATAAAAATAAGATAATTGTCTTCTAAAATGTTTTGTCCTACAATAGGAGTAGACTATTATCACAATATATTGTATAAAATTCACAATGGATTAATGTAATAAATATTCTTTGTCCTACAAATAAAAGAATACTTGGGACTTTTTTGTTGTTGTTTTGTTTTGTTTGTTTTTGGAGACAGGGTTTCTCTGTATAGCTCTGGCTGTCCTGGAACTCACTTTGTAGACCAGGCTGGCTCAAACTCAGAAATCTGGCTGCCTCTGACTACCAAGTGCTGGGATGAAAGGGGCGCACCACCATGCCCGGCTTTGGGACTTTCATATAATTACAGAACCATAATTGAGAGCATATAATGTTTAAAGGGGATTCACCACTTGCTGTGCACTTTTATTTCATATGTTTAAAAATTTCAAACACTATGTCCAATTTTCTGAGGAACAGCCAGACTGATTTCAAAAGTGGTTGAATCAGCTTGCAATCTTACTAGCATTGGAAGAGTGCTCCTCTTCTTCCAAGTCCTTGCCAGCATCTGCTGTCATCTTAGTTTTTTACCTTAGCCATTCTGACTGGTATGAGGTAGAATCTCAGGGTTGTTTTGATTTGCATTTCCCTGATGACTAAGGATGCTGAACATTTTTTAGGTGCTTCTTGGATATTTGAGTTTCCTCAGTTGAGAATTCTCAGTTTACCTCTGTTCCCCATTTTTTGATACGGTTATTTGGTTCTCTCAAGTCTAACTTCTTGAGTTCTTTGTATATATTTGATTGGTAAAGATAAGGACATACTGCACTATCTTCATAGCAGCCATATTTATAATAGTCAGAACCTGGAAAGAACCCAGATGTCCCTTAACAGAGGAATGGATACAGAAAATATGGTCCATTTACACAGTGGAGTACTACTCAGCTATTAAAAACAACGACTTCACGAAATTCACAGGCAAATGGATGGATCTAGAAAATATCATCCTGAGTGAGGTAACTGAGTCACATAGAACACACATGGTATGTACTCACTGATAAGTGAATATTAGGCAAAGAGCATGGATACACGATACAACTCACGGACCACATGGAGCTCAAGAGGAAAGAAGACCAAAGAGTGAATACTTCAGTCCTACTTAGAAGAGGAACCAATATAATAAAGGGAAGTAGAGAGTGGGAGGGAGTTGGGAGGAAGATCGTAGGGTAGGGGAAAAGTGGGGCAGAATCAGGTATGGGAGGGTATAGAGGAGATGTACAGAGGGTCAGGAAATTGAACAGAGGTGTATAGCAATGGGGGATAGGAAACTTGGGGTAGCCACCTGAAAGTCCCAGATGCCAAGAAAGAGAGAGCCTCCCAGAACCCAACATGGATAACATTAGTTGAAATACCCCACAAAGAGAAGGGAGAACCTGTCAAGACCATATTCAGAGGTTATTCATGGCTTCCCAGTTGATGGATGGGATCACCCACCCATCTCCAAAATTTTAACCCAGAATTGCTCCTTTCTAAAGGAAATACAGGGACAAAGAGTGGAACAGAGACTGAAAGAAAGGACATCCAGTGATTGACCCACCTGAGGATCTATCCCACATGCAGACATCAAACCTAGACACTATTGCTGATGCCAAGAAGTGCTTATTGACAGGAATCTGAAACAGCTGTCTCCTGAAACACTCTGTCAGAGCCTGACAAATACAGATTTGGATGTTCATAGCCAACCTTTGGACTGAGCAACAGGACCCCAATGGAAGAGTTAGTGAAGGACTGAGGAGATGAAGGCTGAAGGGGCCTTATCTGTCATCAATGGGAGGGAGGTTCTTGGTCCTGGGAAGGTTTGATGCCCCAGTGTAGAGGAATGCTAGGGCAGTGATGCTAGAGTAGGTGGGTGGGTGGGGGAGTTCCCTCATAGAAGCAGGGTAAGCGGGGATAGGGTAGGGTGTTTGCAGAGGGGAAACAGGGAAAAGTAATAATATTTGAAAAGTAAACAAATAAAATATCCAATAAAAAATTTCAAACACATTATTTTCATGTGAAGACAAATTCTTAGAATTTTGATTTATATTTTTTTATTCTGTTGAATTTGTTTTAGAAAATTCAGTGTCCACAAGATGAGTCTACATAATATTAGTTGCAGCTTTCTCTCTCTTTTTTCCCTTAGTTGCCTATGCTACGAATAAACAACATTGTTTAACTATTTGCTTCTTAAAAATGTGCATAGTAGAGCAATGCTAATTATAAACAAATTACTTCAGTTTACAAGGTATGGCATTATATGGTACATGACACAGACCAGATTAGAATCTAGCTTTATGCCCCATACCTACATTTTCTAAATAAAATTCTCCTACAGAAATAATGCATAAAATTAGACAAGATAAGATCTATGGAATCTTTATAAAATCAAAAGTCTAAAATAAAATGCATTTTCAATGAAAGAAACAAGTTAAACATTAGAAATTTCACATTGTCTATTTTGACAATTCTTTTCTTTTTTTGAAAGAATGGGAAAGCATTCTATTTCTTTTATTGTAGTATTGCTCCCATGATAGCACATGTTGAGAAATGAGATGATAACTTGGTGTATAAATAAGCCCAAATTTGTTTGTGATAAAACAAAATATATTTCTGTCATACTTTGATCACCTCAGCTCAAGGAAGACCCACTTGCTAGTTTTCTCTGACTTTCTCTGGTCCTGTGCTCTCCTGTCTTCTCTGATGGGCTTTGATTCCCTGCCACCTGGAATGTGTTGGTCTGGTTCACTGATGTGCACTCAGTGTCTGGCACGGAATAGGCTTTCAGCAGAAGTTGAGGGATTTATTATCTAATTAGTCAGTTTCCTTTCAAGGAGTTTTGGGGGAAGAATGGGTGAGCTTCTGCTGCTTTGCTGTCTTCATGGCAATCTTGATCCTTTAAGGAGAATCTTGTTTCTGAGCTCCTTCAGTAGTTAATTCCCTTTCTTCCTGGCTTCTCAATAGTATTTGGATGTTACTCATTAAAACCTGAATATAACTGTATTTCTATATTTATTTTCACACACATTCTAAATACTGTACACACAGTGATATAAAAAAACATACATATTCATATATACATATGGATGTCACTGAAGATGTTATTATAAAACATAAATCTGTATAGACCCATAACTACTCTAATTGAAAATTTAAATTAATACCAGCCTCCATTCCTGCAAATAAAAGCTAATTAATGTTTCTTTTTTGTTTTTGTTTTTGTTTTTGTGGTGTATTTTCGCTTCTTTTTTATTGGATATTTTCTTTATTTACATTCAAACATTATACCCTTTCCTGTTTTCCCTCCCTCCCCCTGCTTCTATGACAATCCATACTTCAAATATTTTATTGTCAAGAAAAAATTAATTCATTCAAACAAAACCCAAATTTCAGATTATTGCACAAACATATCAGTCTTCTTGAAGTATTTCAATATAATTTTTGTAATGAGCTCAATGTATATATTTTAAAAGGTTCTAAATTGTGATGTTTATTATGTTTAGTCTTTATTTTATTATCCAAAATGCAAATTATTTGTTTATTTATTATTATTTTCTTTATTTACATTTCAAATGCTATCACAAAAGTTCCCTATACCCTCCCCCCCGCCCCTGCTCCCCTACTCACCCACTCCCACTTCTTGGCCCTGGCCTTCCCCTGTGCTGGGTCATATAAAGTTTGCAAGACCAAGGGGCCTCTCTTCCCAATGATGGCCAAATAGGCCATCTTCTTTCTGTTGAAGATAGCATTATGCTCTATTCAATAATAAAAACCTCAAAGTAGTTAATCACCAAAAAGCATCTGAGGTATGTGGGAAAGCAAATTAAGATGATGCAGAGATTTAAGGTAAAGTCTACAATGTGAGAGATATAAAGCAACTCAAACTAGAGAACAAGCTCATACCACTCTTAAGATAATGACAATCTGTTGCAAGATGTGTGTCCTAATGTTTTGTCTCAAATCTGAATTTGAATTCTGATGACTGTTGTTTTTTCAGGTCTCTTTAGCCAGAAGAGATGGAATGTGCACTTTTTCAATTGTGTGTATTGTATTCACTCTCTGTGGTGGTTTGAGTATATATGGTACCCATAGCCTCAGGATTTTCAATGCTTGGTACATAGGAAATGTCAGGCCCTTATTGGAGTAGGTAGAACATTGTTTCAGGAAGTATGTGGTGGCCTTTGAGGTATCCTATCCTCAGGATATATGCAGCAAGCAGCAGAACATGGAAGATTCAGCCATGTGTTTCTGGTTTTAGAGTCCTCAATAGAAGAAAGGGGTTATGGAATCTCTCTCTTTGAAGAAGGAAGGCCATGTTGATTTTGAATTTACAGGGATTACAGTTAAGAGATTGCATGAATCTAAGAAAACACTGAACTTTGAACCTTTAAAAAGAGTTTGAAACTGTTATAGACTCTGGGGGAAGCATTATATTATTTCTACAAGCCTACTGAGGCCAGGAAGTGAAATATACTATTTTGAAAATGTTTTGCCACCATGTGTTTGAATGCTTGGTCCTTAGAACTGGCACTATTAAGATATTGTTGAAGTAGGTGTGTCACTGTTGGAGAAAGTTTGTCACTTTGTGAGCGGGTTTTGATGTCTCCTTTACTCAAGCTATGCCCAGTGTGGCTCAGAGTCTTCTGGAATGTTCAGATCAATATGTATAACTCTCAACTCCTTCTGCAGCACCTTGACTATCTGCACTCTGCCATGCTTCCCACTATGGTAATAATGGACTAAACCTCTGAAACATTAAGTCATCCCCAACTAAGTACTAACTGTTGTAAGAGTTAACATGATCATGGTATCTCTTCACAGCAATAAAACCCTAAGTAAGAATATATGTATGTATATATATATATATATATATATATATATATATATATATATTCTTATATATGAAGGTTCCCTTAGTTCTACCATGATGTATATCCCAGCCTTTTAAAATAATTTAAACTCCACAAGTTCACCGACAAGAACAGGGATACATCCTTAGATCTTTAGACATGTACAGTGTCAGTATTACATTCCTAAGTGTCTTTCAGCATTGATAATTTATAAATCCCCAACAGAACTTCATTTTTTAAGTCTAAAAGTGTAAATCTTTTATTAAGCTTTAATTTATGTGGTATTTTGAGCCATAGACAAAGCAGGATTTTTACAACAAATTGAAAATTTTTGTCTATTTATGTTTCCTGGTTTTAAGATGCCTACAAATTACCATATATACTTTGAAAGATTTTATAAGTGTTGTGTTTTATTGGGTTCAAATGATGTTTTATTTTTGTTTTCCGATTTTGGGTATTTCACTTTTATTTTTCCACTTGTATCAATCATGCTGTTAATTGCTTGTAGAGGCATTTTATGACGAATGCTCTGAAATCCTTGCCCAATAATTCTGACATCTGTGTCATCTTAATGTTTGAATCTGTTGATTGGCTTTTGTCATTCAAAAGGAATTTCTATTTCTGGTTCATGGGGCTAGGAGTGACATCTTATTGAAATATGAATATGTTGAGCTAGTGATATGAACTATTACACTAGAATACTATTGATCTTGTTTTGTTTGTGACTATTGGAAGTTTTTTTTTCTGAAGTTGTGTGAGTATAAGAATTACATGGCCACATTTTTGCTAGGTGGAAACTGAAGTCAACATACCCCAACAGGTCTATAATATTAGATGTGGCAAGGGAATGACATTACTGTTGGTACTGAGAAGTAAGCTGTGTTCTTAATGGGTTTTACTGATAACTACCAAGCTATTACTATCTCAGTGCCTCACAATGATGCTACAGTGGAAAAGTGAACTCCTTAGTATTTATTTATAAGTGGTCAAATCAATTTTCTAAAACATCTGGCCTTGCAGAGTTGTAGGGTGTCTTTATCACAGGCAAAACGAGGAGGATATAACTTCTCACATTGTCTCTAATGACATCATACTGAGAAAATGTATTTAGTAGGTTTGAAAGACCAGACCCTCCTTCTGCCTTTCTCAGTACCTGCCTAGTGTTGGAGTGGGGACCCTGCATATCACAGTATGACAAGGGTAAGTTTTCATGCTTCTACTCTTTCCAGACTTTTGCTGGAACAGTAGTGTTGTTTCCTACAGAGTCTATCAGGAAAAGAAAACCTATTTCTAAACTTTTCTGTACTGTATGGATACAACTTTTCTGATCTTTGAATAGAAAACTCTTGTTGGGAGATATTGTACATATGTTTCCCAGTCTTTTCCAGCATTCAACTTCTTCTGTTCTTAGGCTAATATGCACAAAGCCTGACAAAAGGCGTATTCATTATTTGTTGGTGTTTATGGTCACTGGAAAAATATAATTGATGCCCTGAAAAAATTTTAATGTTAGAAAGAAATATATTGTTAAAGTTTATTATGCAAGCTTATATTTCACTATTAAAGTAAAAATCCATGATCTCTTCGCCCATCATTTTGAGAAGAGTTCTGAACTGGAGGGAAGAAAATAGGAACCCAGTTCGTTTAACACTTTTTAAAAGGATTTCTTTATAGGAAGATGAAATGTTGAAACTTGTTTTAATGAGCCATTGTTTGAGTCTATTAGATGAGTAGCAGAACCAGACCAACTGAGCCATCTGGATCAATCTTATTTGTTATATAAAGTAATTGTTTGGGGACTATTTGTAGAAATTAGATATGTGACTATTTTTTTACTTCCTCAGTCTTTATTAAGGAATATATTTTTGGCACTGATCCATATATATTACTTATGCAATGCATTAAAGAACTATTTATTTTAAGGCTTAAACTGAAGGTCATTATCTTAAGTTTTATTTTTTTCCCTTTGAAATGACAACACACAATCATTTGACAATGTCATGCCAAGAACTTGCTTTCATATTCATGAACATCTTGGGCTACAATCTTTACCCATAATGCAATATGAAACTATTTCATAAGCCAGTTTTATACCAGGCTACTATCAGGAAGAAACCACAGTTCAGTGCTGATTTTAGAATATTATTTCAATTGACTCTTCTGTAATTCTACTATAAAATTAAATATTCAAGGCACAATACATAGCACCTACTAATTACTGTGCTTTGTAAGATTGAACAAATGTTAAATGAGATGAAAAGGAAAGGCCATAGGCTAATGATGGAGTCTCAAGCCTCACTGTTTTGAACAGAACTTTAAGTCTAACTATGACCCTAAGATGAATGAAAATGTATTTCATTCATTGCTATTATAACATATATATATATATATATAGATAGATAGATAGATAGATAGATAGATAGATAGATAGATAGATAGATAGATAAGAAGAATAAAGCAGGTATATGGGCAACTACTTAGAAACTGGTTGAATTTTGAAGTGAGCCTCATAGCTCTATAAATATATTTTGGGTCAAGACAGAGTTTTGAATGAAATAAAGAAGATGAGTATTTTTTCAGTATCCTGAAATTTATCATGCTACTTTGTGAAGCTGGGGAACATAGAACTTTACGGAAGAAATTTATTTATTGTATTATCTATCTAGTATACATTAGTTATTAGTACATATTTCACAATTTTATATTTATTCATTAATTATTATACAAGGAATACTAACATGCAAATTTATCTCTGTAAATACTATTTTCTAGTTTATTCTTCTTATGTGTGCATTATTGTCTCTTACTGATCTAGCTATGTATAGCACACTTTTATGCTCTTAGCCATAATATATTTTTGCATGTTGTATAGTCATAAAATTTTACATGCATTTTTATTTAATTTTTGCTTTAATATGGCTCAAACATTTCATACATCCTTGTACATTTCAGGATATTTCTACTCTAATCAGATTGTATCAATAAAGCTCTATGAAAAAAAATCTAAAACTATCAGACATATATCCAGTATCATGTGTATACTGAGGGAGGAAATATGATACTTTGGATGGTTTTTCTCATGAATTCCAACATTATTACAAGAACTTAGATAGTGAATATTCTGGAAATGCCAAACAGTTGAACTCAGATCTTTGAAATTTGTGTAGTTACACCAAACAAATCCATATATATATATATATATATATATATAACAGAATCTCAGGAAAGAGCTTTTTCAAACTGCTGATCATGTCCTTCCTGGTAAATTTCTCAAAACATGAATGACATACTATGTGAATAAACTTAATTTTGTATTGTTGAAAGCCATTTATATATTCTCAGAAATCTATTCTCCTCATACTTATGTAGGAGTAGAAATAAAATGTAGTAGTTCTTTAGGGTATTAATTAATATATCAAGTTCAAGTCCATGAAATGTCCCAGAGGCAGCTGATTACTTATTTTAAAGTCTTTTGTCTTTGTTCACTTTGCCCTACAAATAGTAAATTACTCATTGCACACATTTATCATATGCTAGCCGTCTTCCCAGAATAACCTAGTTTGAAGAAGTGGGCAGAAAAGGTAGGTCAAAAGCATATTAAGAGCACAAGCAAAATGATACACATTTTCCTGAAAGCTTTTAAACATCGAACTGTAAAGGCACATCACCTGTGCTAGCTGTTTTGTTATTTTGCAAACATATAAACATGTTTTAGAATTCTGTTTGGTTTAAAGTCAAATGTGTGTGTGTGTGTGTGTGTGTGTGTGTGTGTGTGTGTGTGTGTGTGTGTGTGTATTAACAGCTACATCAATATGGTCTTTGGCAGAAAGAAACTTCTGCTCTAGCAGTAGTCAGATTCTACATGTTTCCCTTTGTCTAATTTGTAAAATTTTGGCATTCATTTGTCATAACTGGCTTTCTGTAAGTGTATAGAAAAACATTATATCAATGATTAAACAGAAAATGTCTCACTGTTATTTAAATTTGATTTTTAAAATTTACTGTGTAAGAATATAAATATAAATTTTGATGTTGCTATTCTTACAAGTTTTGTTAGATAGTGTGTGTGATGGTAGGAATAAGAATTCCTAGTTTGTCACTGGAGGTGGGTTTGGGGTTTCTAAAAGCTCAGTCCAACCCCAGTGTCTCCTCCAGCCTCAGATATAGATGTAGAACTCTCATATACTTCCCTGTGCCATGCCTACATATGTGCAGCCATGTTTCTCATGGTGATAATGGGCTAAACCTCTGAAACTACAAGTAAGCACCAGTTAAAGGCTTTATTTTATAAGAACTCCTTTGGTCATGGTGTCCCTTTCCAGTAATAGAATACTCACTAAGTCAGTAGGTACAAATGTTCATTTGTGTTTTGACAGCAGAGGAAGATGTTGAGATGCTGGCTATCACCTTCATTATTCCCTACTTTTTTGAGTCAGCATCACAAGCTAAATATATAACCCACAGATTTAGTGTGACAATATGGGTAATAAGCTCAAAGATATTTTGTCCTCATCTCCATCTTTTAGGTTATAGAAATGTGTCAATAACCTAGTCTTCCACATTGATTCTGATGATCTGAACACAGGACATCATGATGCTCTGAAAGAAGTTTATCCCCTTAACCTCTCTCCAAACTTTTGTTTGCTTGTTTTTATATATATATTTTTTTGTTTTGAAGATATAGTTTTACTCTCTAGACTAAACTGACCTTGAAATTACTGGCTAGGCCAGTCTGATAATATATTTTTGATTATCCTTCCATGATTATTTGAAAGCACTGTGATTACAATCAAGCAAATTTCACAACGGAATAACACAAATAAGAAGTATTTTTTTCTATTTGCATTACACATTTAATATTAATTAATGTTTATCTGCAACTATGTCAAGAAATTTACCCTTAGGAGTTTTGATTTATGTTCTTGATTAATGGATATTAAAATAACTAAGAGACTGTGAGCATCTATATCTTATTCTAGAAATATGACAAATTCAGAGGGACTTACAAAATTTACAAAGCCAACTACCAGAGTATACCCTTGAATCTACTTATGTCTGAAAATAGAGCCCAAGAAGTAAAAAACACATAGAGACTTCTATTTTTTTCAAAGGAATAACTGACCTAAAAACTAAGATTTCACTGGAATAACCCTTACTAGCTATTTTGTCATGGAAATTCATTGTCTTTTATAAATATAGGACTAAAATAGGTATAATAGAACTTTCCCTGTTAATCTTGGCCTTTAACCAAGCCATGTTGAAAAAAGGATGTAAATGATTCAATTTCTGCTTTAGATCTAGAAATAGTTCCAGTTCTCATAACGAACTGAAGGTGTTCAGTGCCTAACACACAGATGCTATATTTAGATCACAATGAGAGAAATGAAAATGGAAAATGATGGAGTGTGGATTTTAAAGTAAGAATGTTTTCAAAAATACAAATTGTCTCATTTATTATTCAATGACCTATCAAATCACCACACCATATTCTACAAGATTTTTTATGTTAAAAAGAAGATGGATTTTCTAGCAAAAAGAAAAAAAATGTCATTCTACAACTGTTACACAAGAGCATCTAAGGCTGAGCATTGCTTTACAGAGAATTTACCTGATATGATTCCTTCGGAAGACTAAACTCTGAATGTGAAATAATTTATCCTCAGCTAGATACTTGAGACTCTTCAGAACAGAAGCAAAAGGGCAAAACGGGTTGTGATGATGCTCTGAAACTATTTCTCAGAGAATTCTTAGATTTGCTAAAAATCTGCTCCTTCCCATAAAGTAAAAATATAACAAGTGTGCTTAAGGTAACTATGATTTAATAACAGAACATTTATGGTTCTGGGTTTAGAGATTAGAAGGTATAATTGTATTGGTAGCAAAATTAAATGAAAGTCTTTGTTAATACAGTCTCCATATAACCCTGGCTTTACTAGATCTCATGTTGTAGACCAGACTGGCTTTGAGCTCTGAGGTCTTCCTGCCTCTGCCTCCAAGTGCTGGAATTAAAGGCATGATTCACTACCTCCTAGCATTTGTTAACATATTCTGAGTTTCTTTTCCTACAGTTTTAGTGAACTGAGAACAAGAATTCAAGAAAGTAGAAAAGTGAAAGTACAAACAATAGCCTGGTATTCAATGGAATGTCACCTCCCTCAAAACTAAATTTGTATCTTAATTTCTAGTGCATTTGTACATGATCTCATCTCAGAGAAGGAAAAGACTGCTTTGGCAATAAAATTAAGCTTTGAATATTGAAATGGAAGTACATAACTGTGGGTCCTAAATCTAGTGATAAACATACTTAAAAGAGACTAACAAACAGAAGCTGTGCAGAACAGAATGTATTGTAGATATGGAAACAAAAGTTGCTGCCAACCGGTTGTGGTGGCACATGCCTTTAATCCCAGCACTTGGGAGGCAGAGAAAGGCAGATTTCTGAGTTCAAGGTCAGCCTGGTCTACAAAGTGAGTTCCAGGACAGCCAGGACTATACAGAGAAACCCTGTCTCAAAAAACCCAAAAAAAAAAAAAAAAAAAAAAAAAGGCTCCCAAAGGCCACAAGTCCATAGTTACATAAGGTACCATATCCAAGAAAAAAACAATGCCAATTCTACCTAAACAGGCTTTGAAGGGAGCAAGGCATTCCTTATAAGTAACATTATAGATTTCAGATTTCCAGTCTTTCAAACTGTAAAAGAGTACATTTTTGTTGTTTCAAGCTGTAATGTCACTGGAATTTTGATGGTATCCTTAAGAAATACATACATTACTTGCTTCTTTAGTGTTGTTATAAAACAATATTAAGAGAACATGAAAATAGAATAATAAAATAATATTTCTTCTTGCTTGTATTTGTTTTTTTAGAATATTTTTTCAATTTATCTGAGTTAATTAACATTTAAAATCATATTTTGAGTAGACTTATATCACATTCTTTTTTCCCTTTTGTACCCAAATCCTCCCAGAGACCTCCCATCAAAACCTGTAGTACCTTTTGGTTTGTTGTTGTTGTTGTTGTTGTTGTTGTTGTTTTGTTTTGTTTTGCTTTTTTTACTTGAAAGATTTATTTTAATTTTAATTATGTGCATGTCTTTCTTTCAGTTTCACAGGATCCCATTTATTATTTTATAATAAGATAAAACAAATTAATTATGTGTAAGTCTGTGGGAATACCTGAGTATAGGTACCCTTGAGGGTCAGGGGGGTCAGGTTTCCTTGGAGCTGCACTTCCAGGCAGTTGTGAGCCAAGTTTGCTGAGAATCAAACTTGGGTAATCTGCAAGAACAGTAAGTTGTCTTCACTACTGAGCCAGCTTTCAGCCCCTACTGGTGACCTTTAAGTTCCCTTTCAAAGATTTTATTCAACATTGTCAGTCTTAATTCTTCCCCTGGTTATCATGTCTGTGCCTCTTCAGCCCTTCTTTTTTTTTAAAGTAATTTTTTAAATTTATTATTATTTTCTTTATTTACATTTGAAATGCTATCCTGAAAGTTCCCTATACC